>NW_005842643.1:207475-256806 GCF_000455745.1 Alligator sinensis
GCCCCCGGAGCGTTCACCCGGGCGCCCCCGGCTGTGCTGAGCAGGGCAGGACGGGACAGGGAGGGGGCTGGAATAAGCCCTGCATTTTAACTCCCCTTCGGAGTGATTCTTACCCAGAGATGCACCTATCGCCTCTGCTCTTAAACCAACCTTTTTGACAAACCCAGATTATCCCCAACCCCTGCTTCTCTCTGTGCCACCTCCAGCCCCTTCCGTATCTGCTGCTCTGATTTCTGCTCCCTGCTGCTGTGCGGCCTACCACCTCTTTGATCTGCTGGGTGCCACTCACATAAGCTAATTGGCCACCCCGGTCTCAGGGCTGGTCCCAGCTTGGCCACCCTGTCTCAAAAGACTTGATGGCAATAATTTTGGACATTGGCATTTGGTCATGTTTGTCTCCCCCTGCCACCATCACGCCGCTACATTGGACCCAGTGTGTGTGTATAAGGAGACCCTGCACGACAGCAGCCTGTCGTGCGAGACTCGAATGGAGGATCCACTGTGGCCAATAATACAGTAGCTAATGACCAGGGGCGTGTTGAGTGTCCTTCAAACAACTCCAAAATTCAAACAATTGAAATTTTTTTTGCAAAAGTCTTGTTGGTCTAATAAAAGCTATCACCTTTACCATGAGCCCTGATTGCTTTTTCCTCTAAAACAATATGGCTACAACCTGGATACCTTTGAATACCCTGAAATGTGCCAATTAATTTAGAACAATAAGGGCCCCTTTACATCACATTTGTGCTATGATTGATGGGTTAATTGTGGCATAAATGGCAAGCGTACTACGCGAGCACCCAATTTAAAAGCACCATAAACCAGCAAACCGGTTTGTATGGCACCTTAAATTGAAGGTGTGGCATGTCCAGGGCTACCCCAGGGCTGGTGCTTACAAATAAGTTGATTTGTTGGTCTACAGCCCTGGGTCATGTGGAGTTGCAGGCGCCTGGCTTTCACCTTGTCAGTGTAGGGGGAGCCTGTGGTCCTAATCCTGGGCTGTCAGGTACAGAGGGATCCTAATCCCCTACACTGGCAGGTACAGAGGGATCTGATCTTTGATCCCAAAATCATGTTTCCTGCCATGCACATATTACTTGGCAGAAAGCTCCATTGTTGGGATCAGGGATCGGATCCCATCCCATGACACCTTTAAATGAACATGTGCCAGAGGCCAAAATGTAATTTGCCACATTTCAAATCCTGAAGCATTTTTGCAACATTACTGTAACCCTATATGTATATATTTAATGGAAATTTCTGTCAGAATAATGTCCAGTCTTTGTGTTATTCTGTTAACCAATTCTTGGCTTTCTTTAGTTTCTAGTTTTGGCTCAATCATTAAGCCAAAATGTGCTATTTACTTATTTATTTGATATATGTGCTGCCTTTCCTGACATGCAAATAACAGGGTGCAGTTTAATCAAGTAGGGTATGTTTTTGTTTTATGGGAAAATGCACAAATAATCAAAGTACGCACCCAGAGTGGTGGACGGGTCAGTATCGACCTGGAAGGATGTGGGTAGTGGAGTCCCCCAGGGCTTGGTCCTCAGGCCAGTGCTGTTCAACATCATCAGTGATTTGGACAAGGGCGTAGTGAACACACTGTCCAAATTTGTGGATGACACTAAATTATGGGGCAAAGCAGACACAATGGAGGGCAGGGCACGGATTCATGTGGATTTGGACAAGCTGGAAAAGTGGGCAGAACAAAATAGGATGCAGTTTAACAAAGATAAGTACAAAATACTGCACCTAAGGAGAAGAAATCACCAATACATACAGATTGGGGGAGGACTTTGTAAGCAGCACAGCAACAGAAAGGGATCTTGGAGTGGTAGTTGATTCAGAGTTGAACATGAGTTGACAATGTGACAAAATGATCAATAGAGCTAATCACACCCTATCATGCATTAATAGGTGCATCACGAACAGGTCTAGGGAGGTGATAATTTCCCTTTATGTGGCACTGGTCAGGCCGCAGCTGGAGTACCGCATCCAGAGGGATGTGGATAACGTTAAGAGGGTCTAGAGCAGGGGTGGGCAAAATGCAGCCCGGGGGCCAGATGCGGCCCACCAGGCCATTGTATCCAGCCCACGGGACCCCTAAAAAATTTAGAAAATTAATATTTATCTCCCCTGGGCTGCCTGTCATGTGGCCCTCAATGGCTTGCCAAAACTCAGGAAGCGGCCCTCTACCCAAAATAATTGCCCACCCCTGGTCTAGAGGAAGGCCACTCATATGCTTAGGGGCCTGCAGGATAGGTCCTATGAGCATAGGTTGAGGGACCTAGATCTCTTCAGCCTCTGTAAGAGAAGGATGAGAGGGGATTTGGTGGCCATGTACAAATTTGTTGGGGGGTGGGGTGCTAGGAATAGGAGATACTCTGTTTACCAGAGCACCCCTTGAAGTAACTAGAAACAACAACCACAAACTGACAGAGAGCAGGTTTAGACTAGACATTAGGAAGAACTTATTTACAGAATAAGTTATCAGAATCTGGAATGGGCTTCTCAGAGAGGTGGTGCTCTCCCCTTCCTTGGGGGTCTTTAAGAAGAGACTGGACAAACACCTGGCTGGGGTCATCTGCCCCCAGCACTCTTTCTGCCCAGGGCACAGGGTCAGAATCAATGATTTCCTGAGGTCCCTTCCAACTCTGAAATCTATGAAAAGTAGAATAGATTCCTGTTGTGTGCATAGCTTTTTTACCAGCTCAATTATACAAATAAATAGATTATGCTAATAGATAAGAGAAAATACAGACCCAAAGCCCAGTGGTGTGCTTTCCATTTATAATGTGGTACTAGACTGCAGCTTGTTCTACTCATTTTTGTCAGCTCTTCAAGACTTGCAAGCAAATTAATAAAAAAAATAATTATGCCAATTGCTTCTCAGTCACATCTCATGTTTCATTATGTCCTTATGCTTGACCACGTTCTGTGAATAATGACAACAAAATTCCACACTTAACAAATCAGTTCTCCTTCTCTTAGCAATCTAGGATAGCTAATGCAGTGGTTGATGACAGGAAAAATGCTGTTTATCCTTCAAAGAAGTGACGTGCTTAACAATTTTAAACAACAAAAAGCCATATGTAATCATTTAACAGATTACAAAAATGTTTCAGTATGTGAAACATTATGGTAGATTGTCTGTTGCAAGCAGAAATCTCTTTCTGCTCCCTACTTCATCTGAGTTGTTTAATTAACCACTCCTAAATTTTCTTTTTCTAGTTTTGGTTTATGCAATAGAATTAAATATGACAAAAGTCAATTTGCAAATAACTAGGTTAAATGTAAGGCAAAAATAATAATCTTTTTGTCCTATGGAGAAATACAAATAACCAGAATATGCCAATAACCAATAAATGATAAAGTAGAATCAACTGTTAAAAACATTTAAAACATTTAAAATTATATAAATTGGCTTTCTGAGGGGCAAGAGATTGCACTTAATCTAGTATTTTGTTACAAGTGGAGTTTTTTTTCTTTTCTTTTTTATCTGTTTAAAAGCTATCCAATTTTTTTTTTAATTTTGGTAGAACGGAAGAATGAATGGGCTATGCGGATTGCAGAGAAGAAGGGCAGAATACAGTTTTTCAGCTGGTTATGTAATTTCTCAAACAGAAAATAGATGTACAGTTGTGTGTGTAATGTTATATATTTTAAGATTGTATTTAAAATAATAAAGTCAAGAAATAAAAAAATAAGGATCTTACAAAAATGACAGAATTAAACTTGCTGTATCATTATATATGCATGAATTGTACATAAAGTAAATTTAAGTGACACACAAAGGCCACATCTACACCTGCACTGTATTATGGAGTAGACTAATTAACTGTAGAGTAAAGCATCACCATCTACACTTACGATGGTATTAGGCTGCAGTAAACTAATTTATGCTGCAGTAAGGTAGTACTGTCATTGGGGACAGTACTGTCTCTCAGTGGAGTAATTAACTGCAATTAAATGCACATGTAGATGCTGACATTGGGTATAAATTGCACCAAGTTAGCCCAGCCAGCAGGGGCCAGACTTCTGCCTAGCCACATGGCTCTGCACTTTCAGCACCTTCATGCCCCAGCCAGCCCCTCTAGAGCCCAGCGCAGGAGAGGCCCTGGCATAAACTCATCTGCCCTGACACAAGTTGCTGCTGTCCTGAGCGCACATGTAGGCACTGTGTCCAGGAGTAGTTTACTCCATCTCAAACTTCTCTCAGAGTTTATTGTTTGAATTAATTGCATGTGTAGATGCACCAAATGCTCCATTATCTGAGAATCTGAAAGCACAGCTTAGTATGTGGGACCTGGCATTTACCAGCTTGAAGAATCTGTTTCCATTTCCTGACAACTTTTCTAAACTACATTGAAAATGTTTATGCCGATTATCTGCCTGAGAATGAGTTTGTGGGAGGGGGAGGAAGAGAAGGGGAAATATGGGGGAAGTTCAGCTTTTCTGAGAATGAAGCCAGAGGAAAATAAGTTTAAAATTCTAGTGACCTTCTCATCAAGAAATTGTACCGATCCCTATGCTTGGGAGCAATCAACTGAAATATTGCAGGGATGTACCTTTTGCCAAGTCCACAAAAATCCATCCCAGTTTGGCCAAGCTGTGGGATTTTGAAGAACTGCAGTGCTCTCATACAAAGTTGAGATTTCATTGGAGCATTGCAATTGAAAGATCCAATGATTCTACCTGCATTGACTCTGTCCCAGCTTGGAACTTAGCAGGATTCCCTCCAAAAGTGTAGCACAGGCCTTTTGAAGTCCATTTCAGGTCTGAGCACCTGAGATAACATTAAGGAGCTTGTTCCTTTTATACTTTCTCAAAGGCTTGCTTCGTCTACCCCACGCTGCTAAACAGTAGCGTCCTGTGGGCCTGCTTAGGATTGATGCCTCTTGGGATAGTAGGGCCTTATAGTTTTGTTGCAGGAAATAGGGCCTGCCCTGTAGCACTTAACTGTCCAGTCTAAGATAAGAAGCAACCAGAGGGTGTAATAAACAGAGGAAGGAAAAGTAACTTTACTGGGCACTTAATTATGTGCATGTGGATATTATAAATGAGCCCCAGTACCAGAGGTGTAGTGACTTAGCCGGGTGCCTGGGGCCTTCCTTTCTGGTTGCTGCTGCATCGCTGGTGCAATTGTACAGATGTAGCAGCAGCAGCCTTTTTTTCTGCACACCACCTCCTCTCCTCCCCACCCTGCAAGTTGGCACCCTGAGGGGCTCACCCTGTCACCTCACCCTAGTTATGCCACTGGCCAGTATGCTTCCCCCGCCTACTGTGTGTGTTCCAAGTTGTGTTCTAAGAACCTTACACCTATTTTGACTCAAAATCTAGTTTGTTAACTTACTGAAGATGCTTCACATCACTGACAACAGCTTGATACTGAATATGAATTTCCAGACTTTGAGTCTTTGATTTAATTACATGAGACTGTAAGCTACTGATGGTCAGAATGAGAAAATAATTGCTTTTTCCACCTTCAGACCAAGGGCTGACCATGATTTGTTTTACATGAATCATCTTTGGGTATAAACAGAAAAATTTCAACCCAAAGAATTTCTCAGAAAATTATGAACCCTCATATGAGTCACAATATAACTAAAGTTATTTTGAAACAACTCTAGTACTTGCTAATACTGATTTATAATAATCTTTTTTTTAAATAAGCAAATGAAATATGTCAACTTCCTGTATCTGTCAGATATCAACATTAACTGTAAATTAAGACCTTCACATGAATGAGTTGTCTGTGAGTGGAAACAGCTAAGCAGTATTATGTTTATGAAACATCTAAAGATGCAGCAAAACCCTGCATCACAGATGGAGATGCTCTAACATCTTTCCTCAGTGCAAATAAATCTTCCCCAACTGTATCCTTCCATTCAGTGCAAGACTAGTCTCTGTGATGCCGTCTTTTTATCCCTTCTACAATTATGATGAAATGTGGGGCAAGCAGGTCTACTTTCTCACAACTGATTGAAGAGAAGTATATTTTCTGCAGCCTTCCATAAAAGCATCATGTGTCATGTAATTATAAACTACTCTGTGCACAGTTTATAAATTGAATCATTTGAGAAGTGAGAGAGACCTTATGTTGGGTTCCACCTTCCCAGGCTTCTTCATTTTTTCATAATATTAGAATTAATGATTAAAAGAACTAAATATTTCCCATTTATAATAATTTTTGTTTTGTGCTTCTTGGAAACATTAAAATCTTGCTCTATGAATTAAAATGTCCTTTTGTTCAAAGTGTCACAGCTAGAGAATTTACCCTGTGTAAGACTTTTTTAGAGTGTTTTGAATGATTGGAGGTTTTTTGAATATATTGGCATGAGTTTTGTCATTTCTTACATATTTCCTAAACTGAATTCTTTAAGAGGGGCAAAAATCTTTCTTTTTTCTTTTGGGCACTTGCTTCACCCTCCTCCACTTGTCCTATGTTCTTTGTAACAATGTGATAAGAATGCTTAATTATTTATTCTAGTTCTCATTAATGAATAAGTCCTTTCACATTTTAGTGAGATGTGAGACGTTTTGTGAAAATCTTTCCATGTCCTTCAAAAACAATTACATTAAGCAATCTTTAAAAATCTCTTACACGAAAATCTTTAAGGATTCATATGCATCTTTTTGTTTCTCTAATCATGGATACTTTTATTTGAAATATAAAACTTCTATGAGAGAGAGGTGTTTATTAATGGGTGGGGCTAATTTTTGTTTCATGTCTGTGTACAAGTCTCATAACCTTAATAAAAAGTACCAACTGATATTTATAGAAAACAGGAACTGGGTTTGGGCACAGTCCTGTGGCCGGGGCAGAATCTTAGATCCTTTGTTTATCCTTTTTTTCGTATTGTTTCAGGTGCAGGAAAAATATTTATTAACAGCTATAGAAAAGGACATGAGTAGGAGGTCCTCCATATGATTTTCATAACCCCATGTTTTTCCCAGTTTACTCCATCATGAAACCTAACTCTGCCCCTGCCACCATCACTGTGTTTGGTTAGAGCTATGATTATTTTAGGACAGTTTTGGTGGAATTGAAAGGAAACTGTATCTATCTGCTCTGTATCATAGGAGGGTTGTATACAAGATGCTTTTCCCTAACTACTACAGCCCTCAGATTGCAGTTCCTGATCCTTGGTCTCCATTATTGATTTTGTACCAGTATAGCATTCAGTTGAGGGCTTTCTTTTTTTAACTCTTCTGTAACGAACTAGTTACACAAACCCAAGTGTGGATGCAGTTGTGTTAATACAGAGATGAGAATATGTGTGTAGCTTATTTTCCTTCCCATAAAATAATTAAAAATACCAGTGAAAGATGCCTTTATATCAGTACTGTCAACTTGGGGGTTGGTACTATTTTCACTATACCATTGTAATTACATCAGTACAACTTCTACATATCGACACAAGCTGTTGTGTAGTTGTGCCCCTTAGGGAGAGTAAGTACTGCACTCTGTGCCTTTGCTGTATTGCAGAAGATTTTATTAAGGAGCCCTAGTAGGATGCCACTTCTATCTGCAAAAGTAGTAAAAGACAGGCTTCCTGCTTTTGTTTGCAGATTCTTGCTGAGTCAAGAAGGCTTAAGAAGTTCTTTTCCCCTAAATTTGGCTGGTGGGTGGGTGGTTTTTATACTAGAGTTTCGGGTCCTACTCAGTCTTTTAGGTTCAGTGGTGACTGGAGAACTAAAGAAATTATATCACAGAAGTGAAGCAAAGAAATAACTGAAAAGGGTAGGAATATTTAGTTTGCTTAAACCCCTTTGTTCTTTTCCATGATGATTAACTACACTCTTAGTAGGAGTGTCAGAGGTCAGAATAAACATTTTCTGATATATTTAACATGTAGAGAAAAGTTAATTTTGAACCCTTTTGACCTCTATTTAACTCATTGTAAAGAAGCCAAAACATTTAAAAGTCTAATACCTTTTGATACTCTTTGTAGGTTGCTGTTAAACTACTTGTTGCTCAGTAGCTTGCACTTAAAAAAAAATTGCTGAAAAGAAAAAAAATGTCTTGTTCATTAAACTGGAGTGGAGAAGTGCCTTCCACAGATGCGTGTGCACCTTAAGATACCAGGAGATAGTAGCTGGAAATCTTTTTCATTCCATTATTGTCCAAGACTTTAACTTGATGCATCCTTGCACATACTTTTAAATCATACCCTGCATAAAACTATTATGTTTGTAAATACAAAATGACTTGATACTTCAGACTTGGATTGGAGGATGCAGGTGAGTAGATGTGGGAAGTATGTGAAGGTTTAGATGCCTGGGAGACAGCCTGGTGGATGAAGTAGTCTGGGAGGATGTAATTTTCTCAGCAATTAACAGGTATGCTGAGTAGAGATCACAGATACTTGAGAGATGAAGGACATCAGGCTGGAAACAGTAGTAGCAAGTGCAAAGAGACAATTATGTAAATCAGCTTGGCAGTGAAGAATATAATAGGCAATCTCAAGGTTACTGAAAGAATAGTTCATATGTAAAGGAAACCCTTTATTGGGAACTTTGTCCTTGGAACATCATTGCTATATTCTAGAAGAGAGAAGAACAATCCTCATTCTTCCACAAGATCATTAAATCTTGTTTTTATTTCAGTGGTTGGGGTGGCCTTATTAGTAGGGATCCTGGTTTTCTCTGATTTAAAAAAAAAACCCCAATTTTGAGGTTTAAAAAAGTAACCCAAAATCCACATTTTTCTGTGATTAAAATGAAACACTGAAAAATGTGGATTTTGGGTTACCTCTTTGAATTAAAAAATTGGGTTGGTTTTCTTTTATCAGAGAGAACCTGGATCCCTACTTACTAGTGTCTGTAACATCTAATCAATGGGTTGAATGGCAGGAGAACAAAACCAAAAAAGAGCTGAGCAGTCCAAAAGGTTTGAGGACTGCCAACCTAATAATGCATTGTGTTTGTCATTTTTTATGTAGCTTTGCTATTCTAAACTGAAAAATTAAATGCGAGTAGGTAGTGGAAATCAGTTGGGGTGAGATTTCTTACTGTCTTGCAGATGGACATGGGCTGGATTTCTTAAAAGTCTGGGTTTAATCCTTTTAAAAAGATTAATACTTTTTGTGTTTAACAGTAGCATAAGAGTAATAAGCCATGATGGTCCAGAAATTGAGAGGCAAGGTTTTGTTAAGAAGATATCTTCTATTGAACCAATTGTATAGTTGGGATAGAGTTAGACCAGCTTTCAAATGTAAGACATTTTTTCAGGTCTGACCAGAACAAGCCAAGCACAGCATGCTGCACTTGATTTGTACCACGCTGTGCTTGTTCTGGTCAGACCTCAAGAAGAACGTCTTGTGTTAGAAAGTTCGTCCAACTATCCCAGCTATACAGTTGGTCCATTAAAAGATATCACACTAAAAAATCCTTGCCTTTGTGTTTAACGTAATATTGACCTGTCATGTTAGCTGGACTTCCGTTTAGCTCACCTTCACTTCTCTCTTATTTGTAAATAAAGAATGCACAAGACACATTGAAATAAGGGATTTTATAGATATGTTTCCAGGCATTTGTGTGTTAGTGTAAGAAAGGAGTAATTGTCTGTAATATAACTTAAACTGAATGTGTGGTCCATACCTGACAAGAGTAAAGATGTAACATTCCAGATTGTGTGGACTCTTATATGAACAGTAACAGGAAGGGAAAAGTAAAGTCTGTCTGCTACATGCAGATGATGAAAGGCCCTATGTTTTATATGCAGCACTTCTTAATTGTAATAGTAATAAATAGCTTATCTAATCTATAATTGACACCTTTTTACTTAACTTTCTCAGTTTAGCAGGTTTATGACAGCATACCAGTGCTTCATAAATTTGCTTTTCAATGACAGTTTAATTAATACCTCACATAATAACAGCTGAAACGCCATTTCATTAAATTTAGGAGGACCGAATCCTTAAACAGAATAAATAATAAAATTAAATGTGCTTCAGGTCTCTCAAAATTTTTCCCTTAATGACATCTGAAAGCTTGAAGCCAAAACTGAAACTTGCTACGTAGGTTTAGATTTATTCCAAACATCCTGAGGAGAACTTTTGTTAAAACACCTTGATGCCTTTTTGTCCCCAGTTGAGTCAGATTTTCTTTGACCCATGTTGCAACTTTATAAGAGTGGTGTCTAATACTGTGTGCTTATTTAGACAATAAAGCAGAGCGTGTTTCTTGTGCAATTGGAGTCTCCTGACAGATAACAGGGAAATCCATGGGAAATCCATAATCATGATAAAGTGGGTATGGCCACACCCTCCTTGGCTGTGTGGTGCATGCACAGTGAAGAGAGTTCACCTTTATGCAGTAAGTTCACCTTTATGGAGTAACTTACTTTAGTCTATAAAGTAACTCACTTTATAAACTAAAGTGCACATCATACAATAATGGAATCAGAAGTGAACTGTGTCTCAGGAAGACTTATGCAGCTCTTCAACTTGTCCAAAGCTGTCCAGCTTGTAAGCAGCCAGGGACTGCATGCCACACTAGTGGCATGCACCATTGGTGTTACCATGAGTAACACCATTGGGGGGTCATTGCCCCTATACCACACACTGCATGAACACCTCACCCCATTGCAGTGTGCGCTCATGTGGGCATCCCTTCCCCACCAACACTACTGCAACAATTCCCCCATGGATGCTCCAACCCCCTCCCACCAGTGCACCATGTGCCACACAGCCCCAGCCTCACTTAAGCACCCCTTATTATGCTGTGCTGCCCCCTGGGGTGTCCACAGAAGCGGAAGCTGGAGATGGGAGGGGAAGCCCAGAGACTCCAACTGCTGTTGCACTAGGGGAAGTCATGCCTAGGTAGGAGTTCTGGGGCATCAACTTAAGGTGTATTTCTTCCCTGCCTTCTGACAAGATCAGAAAGACAAAGGACATGCAGCTGTCCTGCTATAACAGACACTGTTACAAGGATCTGCCACTAGATGGCAGGGGAGCAAAAAACGGTCTATTCACATTTAGCAATTGGCTTGTCTGAGATATGGGGGGACTGATGAAACTTAACCTAGTGTGACATACACTGCTAAGAGTTTTGCCCCAATTCCTTCAGGGACAGTTGTTTACCAGATTAATCAAAGTTACTCCATTTAAATGTCTGCACCATCTCTTCTTTTTTACATGTATGTCATGCTGTAAGCATTTCTCTGTCCACACCTTAAGTAAAACACAAGCAGTACCTCTTTCTCACACCCTCAAGGTAGTGAGAGCTGATGCCCAGTAGAACACTTGTGTTCCCAAGTCAGTTTCTACAGTCCATTCTTTTTTTTTCTGAAGTTTTGGCCATTTTTTTTTCTCCATGCACTCCTCGGGTGCCTGTCTTCTTTGTGTTCATTTCTCATCATCTTTCTTCCTTTCATTTTTCTGCTTCTAAGTGTAATTCCTAATGGCCATGGAACTGTCTGGTTTCAGCATACCATCCCATCTCCATTAAAGCATCATTAATGGTAATTGGTAGAAATGGCAGCAGTGTACTTAAGGCTGCCTAATAATTTCCATTATTAATCCTATTTTAGTTGCTTATAAATTTATCAGATTTGATTGTTTGGACCAAATTTTTCCATGCAGAGTGCCTGTCTCTTTTTAAGATTCAGAAACACTAACTGATTTTTTTCTGATGATGAGTTCTGATAGACCATTCACTGAGATGCACTTGTGTCTTCTTTCTTTGGAGCAAAAGTATGAAATGTGGCAAGAAGCCATTCTGTAACAATCTGCCCAGATTTCACAGTTATAAGGGTGCACATTACTATTTGCAGACAATTGACAGAGACTTGCTAGAGGCTGGTCCCAAAGTTCCCTGATGGTTCTGCTCTGCATTGAGCGAGTTTCAACCCAGGACTACAGAGGCTGTGCAGGACCCTTACTGCTGTTGCTCCTCAAAGCAGACTCTTTCTGCAGTTGTTCCTTCTGATTGCCAGTACCTGCTTTGGCACTGAGCACGTGATACGCTTCCAATGCTGGCACATAAGCAGTGTGAAAGAAAATAGAAAGTGGCCTAGATTCCAGTCAGGGTAGAAAAGTAAAGGTGGCATTGCAAGGACATAGACAAAATTACTGCTTGGAGGAGATAGAAGCAAACAGTACAGGGATGGAGAGGACAGGCTAGGGATCAATGGGACAAGGTGATTTATAGCCACCAGAGCATGCTCTCCTCAAGAACTTGGAGTGAGTCAGAGTTGCTAAGTCCAAGCATAATTTTGCTAATAAGCAAATGCCTCTTAAACCCAAAGACAAATATGTAACTTAATGGATCTCCTGTATAGAGGATAACAGCGTACCATTTCTACTTAGTCTGCAGCTAGGGACATATGTTACACATAAACCGGTTTCAGTGATCAGAAGCCGGTTTAAACCTGTAACAGAACAGAAGCTCAGTGCGCACAAACTAATTTCAAAATGGCCAAAACTAGTTTAAGACAAACCTGGTTGAATGTAGTAATCAGACTTAACTGATTTGGGTCAAACCAGTTTATGGAACTTCTGTCCCTACCTGGTTCAAGTTAAATCACAGTCCCCTAGCATCCCAGGATGCTTTGTAGCCCTGGCCTGGGCTGTGCTGTCTGCTCAAGCAGAGCAGGGTTGGCCCTGTTTCTCTGCTCTCCAGCTGGAGCAGTTACAGCTGGCTGACAAAAGGGTGAGGGTGGGAAACCCGGCTGGGGACGCAGCCTGGTCTGCCTAGCGGGGGCAGAGCAGCCCCTGCCAGACTTCTCCCTGCTGGAGTGGAGGGGACGGGGGCATGGGACAGCAGGCTTAGGCAGTGGGGTCGAGGAATAAACCCCCCTTCCTCCCCTCTCCCACTGGCATGGGATCCCAGCCAGGGTCTGCTGACTTTTCGCCCCCGCTGGCTGCTCAAGTGGTTGGGGAGCATGGCCACCCAGTGGCCCAGGCAATGCCTTAGGCTCAGGTGGAGGGAAGGAAGGGGGATTAAACCCAGCATGGGACCCCAGCCAGCAGACCCTGGCTGGGTCCTGTACCAGTGGGAGAGGGGAGGCAAGGGGATTCAGTCCCCCTCCCTCACCTCCACAAGCCTGAGGCACTGCCCCAGCTGCCATCTGGCCATGCCCCCCACTGCTTGAGCAGCCAGCGGAGTGGAGGGGAAGCTGGCAGACCCTGGCTGGGGTCCTATACTGGTAAAAGGGAGGGGGACAAGAGGGTTTAATTTCCCTTCCTTCCCTGAGCCTGAGGCACTACCCAAACCCTTAGCTGGCCACACCCCCTGCTGCTTGGGGACAAACCTGGCAGGGGCTGCTTCCCCTTCTAGGCACAGCCCAGGTGGGGTCCTGCAGGCCAGAGTGGGGCTTTAAATCCCTCCCCAGTCATACTCAGTGGCCTGCCGGGGCCTGGCCACCCCCAGCTCAGCTTCCTTCCAGCCTTGCGGTTGCTGCAGAAGGGAAGGGATGGCTCACTCTAGCACCCCCTGGCTTCTAGCCTAAGCCACTGCAGGCATGTGGCTGCATTTCTGGAATGAAAAGTGAATGTCTATTCACTTGTTCTCGGTTCCATCTACACAGGTTAGACTAACCTGCAAAGATTGAATCAATTCAGGCTTAGGCTTTTTAAATGTCTGTACTTAGCCTGTGAGTTCAAGTCACCGAAACTTCTGCTTTTATAAAAGCTAAAAAGTCCAGTTGTGCTGTTAACCCATATGAGTTCAGAAGACACACAGTTTCACTTGAAGGAATTTCTGGGTTCTTTACATTTTGCCTTTTAAAAACCTAGGAAATTGTATTTAAAAATAAAATTTTAAAACTTAAAATGTGTGATTGAAAAGTCAAGCATTCAAAAGTCAGGACATTTCAGAATAAAGTCTACACATGCTTCCTTAATTTTGCCCCATTATATGTCCTGGTATGTTCATGTTGTTAAGACTGTATACTGGGGAGGTGGGGGTTGTGGGTCTCTCTTGTGTCATCTACAACACAGGATAGACTGCTCTAGGAATAAATTAGACTGGTGTAATGAATTGGGTTGTAACAAGATCCCTGGCTCAGTAGCTGAAGTAATGGGATGGCATGTTATAGTAAATGAGATAGGATTGCAGGAAAGGGAATGATGGTCTTCTACATAAAGGAGTTGAATGCTACTTTTAATAATTGGATTCTACTCCTAAATCTGCCACAAAATTCTTGTGTAGTGTGGAGCAACTAATATAAATCAAAATTTGTTTCGGTCTTTGGACCTGTACTCTTCAATATCTTCATCAGTGACTTGGATATAGGTGTGAAGTGTACTGTCCAAGTTTGCGGATGATACTAAATTGTGGGGTGAAGTGCACACTCTGGAAGGTAGGGAACAATTGCAGGCAGACCTGGACAGGTTAGAAAAGTGGGTAGTACACAGTAGAGTGCAGTACAACCAGGACAAGTGCAGAGTGCTGCACCTAGGGTGCAAAAATATCCAACACATCTACTGGCTGGGAAGTGACCCTCTCAGCAGCACAGAAGAAAGGGATCTTGGAGTCATAGTGGACTCCAAGATGAACGTGAGTCATCAATGCAATGAAATCATCAGCAAAGCTAACCGCACTTTATCATGCATCAGCAGATGCATGACAAGTAAATCCAAGGAGATGATACTTCCTCTCTATGCAGCATTGGTCAGACCACATTTGGTGTACTGCGTCCAGTTTTGGGCGCCATACTTCAAGAAGGATGTTGATAGACTCGAGAGGGTCCAGAGGAGGGCCACTCATATGGTTAGGGTCTTACAGGACAAGCCCTATGAGGAGAGACTGAGGGATCTGGACCTCTTCAGCCTCCACAAGAGAAGGTGGAAAGGTGATCTTGTGGCTGCCTACAAATTCATTAGGGGAAGCAGCAAGGGATCGGAGATGCTCTGTTCACCAGGGCACCTCTTGGAGTAACAAGGAACAATGGTCACAAACTGACAGAGAGCAGACTTAGGCTAGATATCAGGAAAAACTTCTTCACGGTATGGGTGGCCAAAATTTGGAATGGGCTTCCAAGGGAGGTGGTGCTCTCCCCTACCTTGGGGGTGTTTAAGAGAAGGCTGGATAGGCATCTGGCTGTGGTCATCTGACCCCCCAGCTCTCTTTCCTGCTTAGGCAGGATGTCGGACTCGATGATCTGTTGAGGTCCTTCCTGAGCCTAGCATCTATGAATCTATGAAAATGATCACTGGGCCTCTGGTTATGTGATCTTTATTTACTGTGTGAGAAATCTGTCTCCTAACTTTTAGAAATTCAGAGCCCATAACTGCAACCTGAGTCATTAGGAACTGTCTTTTGAAAAGGTGAGGTGCTATAAAAAATAAGTGGTGTGTCACACCAAGTATTAGGTTTTTCAGTTTGGACACCCCAGTTAGTGGGGTTTTGTCCTTTTCTTTAAAGTTCAACTCTGTAATTCAGATAATACTTCACAGGGTATTTTAAAGATGGATTCATTATGATTAGTGAGACAAGGTTCCTTGGGTGAATCTGATATCTTTTATTAGACCAACCCAAATAGTTGGAGAATAGTTATTAAGCAAGCTTTATGATTTGTGAAGCATTCACTTGCTGAGAGGTTCAGCACCAGAAAAAAACCTCATGGAAAGTTGCACTGGATACCGTGCAGTGTTTGGAAGATAAGCAGTAAATAATACAGTGAACATGTATTAGATGAGGAGGATAAAAAGAAATATTGAGTAACCCATTCACTAAGCACTATCTATTTTGTATAGTCAATGAGGCAGAGGTCCTGTGGGAAAAATAGTGTGCTGTCAAGCAAGTAAACAATGTACTATAATGTTGATTATCTGAACTGCCTGGGCAGGGTATACTGTGACAGATAATTAACTTATTTATATAAAAAATATACTCTATACCTACCATTTTTTTTCCTTGAATGTGCTTTGTTACAGAGGAGTTTTTGCATGATGTTATTTCCTTACGGAGAAGATGGAATATTAATGGAAAAAATTAGGAATAAATAATTTGGCTAAAGATGCATCAACCCAAAACTATTAAAGCAAAATTCTGTTAAATTTCCATTTTCATGGTCTAGTACCATTAGTTTTAATCTTGCCCCCTAGATCAAGAGGGTCCAATTTCTGAGTGACTGGGAGCTACATGCTTTGGAGCCCGTACTAGACTAAGCCACAGGCCCCTGGACCACATGGATGCCTCTGATGCAACACTGTGTGCCTGTGTATCACCCTCCTCCTACTTGCATGGCCTGACTTGGCTTCCACTTCCCATACTGCTCTGCCCCCTGGGGTTGGAGTAGGAAGTGGCTGTCAGAGAGGGAGAGAGAAGCCCAGAGCTCTTGGCTGTTGTTGAAGCCCTAGTGAAGGGGAGAAGCAGGCAAGCAGGAGCTGGGGGCTGCAATGTACAACCCTGCCCTACATAATTTATCAGAGTTAATCTCTGGGAGATAGTTCTCATATTTTAAACAGATGCTGCCCTTGCACTGGTTTCAGTGGAGTCAAAGAAACAACTCTTCTGTTGTTGTGGTTATATATTAAGTAAAATGTATTGTATGCTTGAATTACAGTTTCTGGCCTAATCATATCTATGAGTAGAGCTTTCCACGGTGCTCTCAATACCTTTTAGACTTACACCCTTAACAAAGGCAATCTAGAACACTGGGTTTGAGCATTACTCATTGGTAATTGTTAGCTAATGGATTTTACCTCTTCCCTCTACTTTTTCTAATTATAGGGTTATAACTTCATAACATATTATTTATTTGAGTTATTCAGACTCACATATAAGTCAGTGAAAGGTGAAACCTTTCCGTTGCAATTATGTCTGCCAGCCCTTTGTCATATCTAAAAAGTAATTTCACTTTCAATCAACTACTTTAATACAAACAAAACGGTTTTTTTATTAAATGTGCAAGACCTATTGTTGATTTGTTTTACAGTGCCATCCATAATGTTGGTGCTAAGACTTTTTACTACCAGAATTAAATTAAAATTCCATTTAAAAGCTGGCAGGACTCCAATTTCTATTAAGAAAACAGAAGATAGAGTTGGTGCCACTGATGATCTGTGTACTAAGGTATCTTTTTCCTGTTTTTAAAGATGCACATTAGATCTAACTAATTCTCTCCAATGAAGTAGCAAGAAGCTTTCTATCGAATTATCAGACATCTGCAGTAGGAGACAGATGTTACCTGGGGATTGTTGCATGCAGTGAAGTTGTAATGCTCCACTACAATCATCAGAGTCCTAGAGTGGCTGTTTCTCATACAATAGGGCACCCAGCAAGTCATCTGGTGGTGGAGTCAAGAATGAGTGTTCAGTTAAGAGTCAGTTGACTATACTGAGCCATGGAAAAACACCACTAGAGCACCTCTGAAACTATGAAATTCCCAGGAAGATGGACTATTTGGCCACTCAGTTACAGGGGGTGATTTTCTTTTTCTTTACACTTTAGGAAGTAATACACTTCCTAAATTGTGAATTATACTTTTGCCTTGTTATTTAAATGTGAGTAAAAATGATAATTTAATAATCTGTACCAGAGACAATTAAAACTATTGTCTTCCTCCCCCTGAACATGAACTGCCTTTTTATCATTATTTTGAACAATAAAGAAAAAAACCAAAGCAACTAAAGTTTGCTTAATCAAAAGGATACCATCATGATGGTTTTATCCTCAAAAGTGATTTTCTATAAAATCATATGACCCAGATTCAGCAATATATTTTTAAAATTGTCTTTCTACAGGGGTAGTGATCGGTGGGGCAGGGAACCTTCTTTACCATCATTTAATTTACTATGGATCCTTGTATGAAGAGGAGTAAGCATATGCTACAATTAGAAAACATAGCTCTTGTTGGTTAGCGCTAATAATCTGAATGAGCAGTGTGATTATTTAAAGAGCGCTGGTAAAGCAGAATCACAAGCTGCTTCCTTTCATGATTGTGCACCTACCAGAACTGTGAATACTGTTTGCTTTGTTCCTGTAATTCATGCCTGTTCTCAAAGGCTAAGATTACATAATACTAAAGAAATAAAAATGGCTGCTTTGGTTGGCATTCTAAAACTAAGGAATGATATGCTAAAAACTGCGTGTAAAACAGACCATAACACTTATTTTTTGTTTTCAGGTACATCAAAATCATGGAGGGGCTCTTGCATTACATAAATCCAGCACATGCCATTTCACTCTTAAGTGCTTTGAATGAGGAGCGTCTAAAAGGACAGCTTTGTGATGTTCTTCTTATTGTGGGAGACCAAAAATTTCGAGCTCACAAAAATGTTCTGGCTGCCAGCAGTGAGTACTTCCAGACACTGTTCACAAATAAGGAGAATGAGTCCCAATCAGTGTTTCAGCTTGACTTCTGTGAACCAGATGCTTTTGATAATGTATTAAACTATATTTACTCTTCATCCTTGTTTGTTGAGAAAAGCAGTCTTGCAGCTGTGCAAGAATTGGGCTACAGTCTTGGAATTTCCTTTCTTACTAACATTGTTTCTAAGACTCCTCAAGCTCCTTTTCCAACATGTCCCATTAAGAAAATATTGTTTCAAGAAGAAGATGAAAACAATTCTCAGAAGAGAAGTGTCATTGTTTGCCAGAGCAGAAATGAAGCACAAGGGAAAAGTGTTAGTCAAACACACCATGATTTAAGCCATACCTCTAAGCCTTCCTCCTCCTTTTCTGTTAAAACTAATAGACAACAAATTTCAAAACCAACTGAAGCAGTTCACAATTTATCATTAGGTGAAAGAATGTGGTTAAAAGATAGTCCTGTGAGCTACCCCAAGCTTCATGAACCTTCTGGAATTATAGATGATCAAAGCAGAAGTAGCTTAGTGAAAAGGAATGCAGTATTGCCACAAAAGCCTTTAGCTGAGAAAGAAACTACAGCTGATGATCTAGGAGGGAGCAGTCAGCTTTTAAGAGGAAAACCTGCAGAAATGTCCTTAAAAAGGCCTCGTCCTCCAGTTTTATCACTCCATGGCCCATCGGAATCTACGTTTTTGTTGCAGGAGACAGGAAAAGGAAATGGTCAAGGAGAAGATAGGAACTTGCTATACTACTCGAAGTTAGGACTAGTGGTTCCATCTAGTGGATCTGGTCCTGAGAATCAACGAATTGATAGGAGTGGCCCACTTGTAAAAAGTCTCCTTCGCAGGTCACTGTCTATGGATAGTCAGGTTCCTATTTATTCACCTGCTGTTGATTTAAAACCTTCCCAGGCATCATCATCATCAGTAACTAATGACCCACAAGGGAAAACATTCAACATTGTATCTCAAAAGTCATCCCTGAAAGAGGCTCCAGAAAAAAAAGTCCTAGATGATAAGACACAGGTAATACACCCACATCGCCTTAGATCCTTTAGTGCCTCTCAGTCCATTGATAGGGAGGTTGCTTCTCCCGTTCCTGAGGTACGAATAAAAACTGAACCTAGCAGTCCGCTTTCAGATCCTTCTGAAATAATAAGAGTTACAGTGGGGGATGCTTCAGCTTCTGCTAATAAAAACTTCCCTTTTAAAACTGAAGATGACCACAGGGATGTGAATCAACTTCCAGCCAAAAGGAGATGTCAAGCAGACAGAAGATTACCACTTAAAAAATTGAAAATGAATGAGCATGGTTCACCTGGGTCAGAGGAAAATTTTGAAGAAGGCTCAAGTCCCACACACCTTGATGCTGATTTTCCAGATTCTGATGTCAGTAAAGATGAGTACAGTGAGCTGGAAGAAGCAAGGCCAAATAAAAAATTTAAATGCAAGCACTGCCTTAAGATTTTCAGATCTACAGCAGGCCTTCATCGTCATGTTAATATGTACCACAACCCAGAGAAACCATACGCTTGTGATATATGCCACAAGAGATTTCACACAAACTTCAAAGTGTGGACACATTGCCAGACCCAGCATGGAATTGTGAAGAACCCCTCACCAGCTTCCAGTTCACATGCTGTCTTGGATGAAAAATTCCAAAGAAAATTAATTGACATAGTGAGAGAGAGGGAAATTAAAAAAGCTCTGATTGTTAAACTAAGACGCGGCAAACAAGGTTTTCAGGGACAGTCCACTTCGCAAGCACAACAAGTCATCAAAAGGAACTTAAGATCAAGAGCCAAAGGAGCCTACATTTGCACCTACTGTGGGAAAGCTTATCGTTTTCTCTCACAATTTAAACAGCACATAAAGATGCATCCAGGAGAAAAACCAATAGGAGGGAGTAAGGCTCCTAAACAGAAAGAGCATATTCACATTGAAAGTCCAGTGGAAAACAAAGAAATGTACCAATGCCGTCTTTGCAATGCAAAGCTCTCCTCCCTTATTGAACAGGGAAATCATGAGCGACTCTGTAGAAATGCAACAGTTTGTCCTTATTGCAGTCTTAGGTTTTCTTCTGCAGAGCTGAAGCACGAACATGAAAGCAAGTGTGAGTATAAGAAGCTCACTTGTCTTGAATGTATGCGCACTTTTAAATCATCCTTTAGTATTTGGCGTCATCAAGTTGAAGTTCACAATCAAAATACAATGGCCCCAACAGAGAATTTTTCTTTACCTATTCTTGATCACAATGGTGAAATAACTAGTGCTTCAAGATTGCATTCTCAGTCAGAATCTAACAAAGCAAACAATTTTGTTACTGCAAAGGAAGATGGAGTATTCAGTGATTCTTCAGAACAAATTAATTTTGATTCAGAGGATTCATCGTGCCTCCCTGAAGACCTAAGTGTTTCTAAACAGTTTAAAATTCAAATCAAAGAAGAACCTGCAGATGACATAGAAGATGAGGTCACTGAAATGAACAGGGATACTAAAGAGGTTGTCTCTAACAAAGATAGTGGCTTGTGGCCCTGTGAAAAATGTGGGAAAATATTTACTGTACACAAGCAGCTGGAACGTCACCAAGAGCTTTTATGCTCTGTGAAACCATTTATTTGTCATGTGTGCAACAAGGCCTTTCGAACCAACTTCCGCCTGTGGAGCCACTTCCAGTCCCATATGTCGCAGGCCTCAGAAGAATCTGTTAACAAAGAGACTGAGATCTGTCAACCAGCTAATTCTCCATCACCACCACCTTTGCCACCGCCTCCACCTCTACCCAAAATCCAGCCCTTGGAGCCTGATAGTCCAACAGGTTTGTCTGAAAGCTCCACTACTACTGAGAAACTATTTGTTCCACAAGAATCAGACACACTGTTTTATCATGCTCCACCGCTTTCAGCCATCACATTCAAAAGACAATATATGTGTAAACTTTGTCACAGGACATTCAAGACAGCTTTTAGTCTTTGGAGCCATGAACAGACACACAATTAGAAAGCTAGAGACCTTCAACAGGTAGCTTAAAAAGCTGGTTAAATGGAGACCATTTCCAGGCTATTTCAGAAGTATGCCATGTAAACTAGAAATCTAAGGGGACAAGAAACATCAAAAGAGTAAAGTTGGAATTTGTGATGCTGCTTGGATTTGAAGATTAAGGTAAACTAACTTTGATGTTAGTAGATAGAAATCTAAATAATTTAAATATTGTGGTCTGGGATCTTATAGTAACAGAATAATTTAATTTAATTAATACTGAAATATGATCACATCTTGATTGTATGCATGGATCCTTATCCTGTGGTGTCAGTATATATAAATGTATATTAAAAACAAAAAAAGCAACAACTTCGATTCTAGCTGAGTTTATAGTAGTGAAATACTGTAAGAAAATTCTTGTTTTGAGTATAACGAACTCATGAGCTCCATATAAAGATTAGCCATGCCCTTGAAGACAGGGAAGAAGTGGATGGAGTATTTTGCTGTTTTGACTTAGATCTTAGTAATCTTTAGCAATAACTAATAAACCTCAAGTTTGAGTTTCCCTGACACTTATTGGAAATGAATGTTTGGTATTTTATGGTAGTGTGGAATTGTTTTATTATTATATGGAACTTGTGCAAAATAAAATGGAGTATAAGATCAGCAATATTAATACTTAGATTTTATAAAACAAAAAAGTAGCAGCAAACCTGGTTTCAGCCATTTAATTGTAAGTTTATAAGGAAGACTGGGTAAAAGTACACTGTCTGTAAAACACCCCAAAGGTAATTTACTATAGGCATTTTGGTAACTCTAGTGTTCAAGCAGTCTCAAAATGCAAACAACAGTACTGTTTATAAATATGGACTAACAATGAATGGATGTCAGGCAGTTTCACAATTTTGTTTCCACTGGTTTGTATAGTTGTGTAATTCTAACTACATAGGATGTATGAATATATAGATTTAAAAAGTGGAAGCTTGTTGGGGGCACAGGATATGAACAAAATTGTCATGTGTGGCAGCAGTAGGTTTGGCTGTGAGTACAAAAACATGGTTTTGAGGAAAATTCAAATGTAAATATTTACATAGTCACCTGTATAAATGAATGAAGTATGTATTTGAAATTTGTATGAAACATGCATATCCAGTTCAAAGCAGAGGAAAAAAGCACCACACTACAATTGTTGCATTTTTATAACTACAGTGTATAGAATGTTTTTTTTCTGCCGCTTTCTATTCTTTGTGATACTTTTCTGTTGGATTTTTTTTAGCTTGTTCAAGATCATGGTAATAATGGTTAATAAGTGTGGTACCATTCAGTTGCTTGAAGTTGCAACTGCAAGAGTTGGCATCCTTGGTACTAGAGATATTTGCCAGAAACCTTGTCAAGGGTCCAAAGTTATTTTACTACCCACTTTTGGTGATAGGTTTCTCTCATTTGGGAGCTCAGTGCAAATGGTTTTCCTGCTGTTGGAATTTTAAATCTAGTACAGTGAGAATGGATTAAAATGAACTGTAGGAATGTAAATGCTGTAAACAGTATTTACAAGGATCCGCTTTGGATCTGGCCAACTTCACCTGGGAAAACAAAAGAGAAAGTACTGCATTTAGCCCTATGTGATGAGGACCCAGTCCTGCATTCAGTGAGGTCAAATCGGAGTTTTGTAACTGACTTCAGTGGGAGCAGGATCAAGCTTTAATCCTGTCAAATTCAGCTCATGCACTCCTTCAGCTTCTAGAACTCTTCGAGAAGTCCCAGGGAATGCAGGTTGAAGTGCTAATAGAAAAAGTTTGGACTACAGTGAAAATTTTGAAAGTTCAGGATCTGAACCTGAGCAAGGTTAAGCACAGGCTAAGCTCTAAGCATCTGAGCAGGCCCTTTGACTGAAATGACTTGCTCAATCAAAACCAGCTTTTGTCATCCTTTAAATTTTGTTTTAATTTCATTGCAAAGTGGTACAATATGGCATTCATACTTTCAACTACCAACGATTTTCAATAATTAGCTACAGAGTCTTTCACTGTGATGCAGTGGGTGAAAATTTACAACTATTATTAAATGCAAATGCCTATATTTGCACCTGCTTGTAGTGTGTTTTGTCCTTAAACAAGCATCTTTTGTGAAAATGTGATCATACTAATCTGATGGAGTATGTCAGCATCTTAGATGAAAATATGCAATCAAAACAAGTCTTACTATTGTTTTTTAAAAGTGACATTTCTTCTTGTGACTTAGTTTATTTTTATGAGATGGAATATTTAAATAGCTTCATCATAAAATAGTAATTATGCTTAACCTTGCTCATTTAACAATATCAGGATGAAATAAAGCCATGTTAAGTACATGAAACATCTTTTAGAAAGAGAAATCTGTGTGGACAAAATGTGAAAACACAGTTTCTAAAATGGTGCCTAAGTTTTCACTGGTGATTACTCTAAAATAGCGTATTTCCTAATTAGTTTGTTGACAGTCTGCCTAGTCCCCTGAATATACCCTTCTAAGACAATATGATGACCAGTTCAACTCTGAAATATTTATATAATTTTCATCTGGAATGTAATTCTAATGCATTTTAGCATAACATAATAATAAATACAACACACTTAAAATAATTTGTGCTGTGTTTTTGAAGAAACCTTGGGGTTTTTTCCTCAAATATAATACAAATTGTAAAAATCAGTAAAAAGATTTTGATGATCTAAATAGTCTCCTTTAAAGTTTGTGTTAGATTATTTTTTTAAACTCTCTCTCTAATTTTGAACATGTTCTCTGGTTTTTAAATTCCTGATTGTTCTTCAGTAAAGGAATACAGGATCTCTAAATAAAGTTTTAAATATGAGATGTTTATATAGCAGTTCTGGTTTTCTATTAGCTTTTATACAGTACCTTAAAAAACCCTGGGACAGATGTGTTTATTTTGGAAGATATGGAATAGATATGCTTCCACTCATGTAACTGTAATATATATTAGAAAAGTTAAATTATGAAATAAAATGTTAGTTGCTTATTATAAATAAAAGTCTTTTAAAGAATATGCCTAGTTGGCCATAACCAGAATAAAAAGTAACATATTGATGCAAAAAAACCTGTCTTCATATTTTAATTTTGCAACTGTGTGACTTGGATACTAAAGCACACATTTAAAAGGTTAGAAGCCTTGGGTTTTTGCCTGATTATTTAATATAAGTTAATTTGACTTCTTTCAGACTTTGAGGTTTCTTGTTCTTTTTTGTATGGCATCATGACAAATATGCAGATTTTTTAATATATAAATTAGAGTTTTAATTCTCTATTGGTTTTATCAGCTTGATTAGTTTTATCATCTGTCGGTATAATTTAACAGGCAGTGCCCCATCCTGTTCCAACTGAAATCCTGTGATAAAACTCCTATTTATTTTACTGGGAACAGGATTAGGCCATGAACTAAACTTAGTTTATTTTAGGCACTGATTCGCCAAAGCACTTTAGGCACATGCTCATGTTCCATTGAAGCCAAAAGGCCTTAAACACATTTAACTTTAAGCATGTGCTTAAATGCTGTGTTGAACTGGGGCCGTGACCAATCTTTTAAAGTAAGCAATGGAAAAAAATTACGTATGATCTTTAGAATGGTAGAACCAAATGTTTTTAAATTTAATGTTCCTTTGAAGAGAGGTTACGTATGCAATGTTACCAAAATATACAGAGGACATGTAACAGTAGTGCTGCTGTCTCTGCTTTTGTACTTTCTTTACATGAAAGAAGACTAACAATTTAACTTCAGAGGTTGTAATCTGCTGAAGCAATGGATGACAGGTAACTTGTCTATCTTATTCAGAACACAATTATAGCCTTATAAACCTCCAGGGAACCAAAATACAGAGCTGTAAGAGACCTGATCCTGCATTTCCCACTTGGACATGGATATTCATGAAAATTCCTCCCTCTCAAGCAGGGAATGCAGGTTTGGTCCTGAGCTGTGTTTGTACTGTTTTTGCCCCACCTTCCACTTTCACAACTGGAAGTTCCTCACGTGGGACAAGGATAGACTATAGCCCTGACTTCCTGGCACTAGAAGTTATGGTGCAAATATCTGGCATGTGCCTATAAAATCTGGCATGTGCCTATGCTGTTCAGTAAAACTGTTTACATTTTCCTACCAGAAGATCTAAATGAAAATCAAAGCAATTTTGGTTTATTTGGGGTTTTTTTGGTTTTTTTTAAACGTTGCTGTTAGTGAATCAGTGTTAAAAACCTTTTGTTGAAAGCAGCCTTGATAGTATTTGGGGTTTAAAATGTCTTATTGATTCTTGTTTGTTTAAAATGACTTGTGAAAAAATGTACTATAACTGTTGTACGTTAAGGGACACTATCAAGATAAAATCATAATATAAAAGTCATTACCTGTGTTACTAACATTATTTGATAGTTTAATAAAAGTAAAATAATTAAAAAAAAACAAAAATGTTTTTAGCATTTAAGCTGTGTAGACACGAAAATTCCATATAAAGGCATCTTCAAACTTGGCTTGATGTCTGAAATATGGATCTGAGTTTTGTGGCTTGGACTCTTACATTTGTTTTGCTTTTCACTATTCTAGAGCTGTTAAAACAGACAAATCAATTTCCTCCTTCAGTTTTGTGTTTACGTTTCTACCACTACAATAGAATGTTAAATTTTAAAAAACCTTTTTAAAATTATAATACTGTAAATATGCATGAACATATAAAATGATCAAATGCAAATGTTAAGGCTTCACCTTGACAGTGTCCCTTTTTAAAAATAATAGGAAAAAAATGAAATCACTTGTAATGCTTGGAAAAAATTTCCTGCAGTTTCTGGAAGTTGGAGTTGTCCAATGTCAACATGCAAGCTGTAGAATTTTCCTATTAAAGTTACATAAAATCACTTGTCATTTTAAAGGATTATAGAAGACAAAATAAACTTTTTATAATACTGTATATCTTGTAGCCATTGTATATTGGTTCAGTACATCAGTGTTGAATTTTAATTATGAATAGGTTTTTACTTTTTTTAGGACTGAGAATTAATAGGATAGGTTAACTCTTCCTTTAATGTAATGTAAACCCATTGCTGCTTTGTATGACTTTTTTCTACTGTGTGTTTTCTTTACTTAGAACTTGACTAAGAGATGTTGGTGTCCAATAAACTTACACTTGTTTTCTTATGAAATATTGCGTCTCGTGGTGGAATCTCTTAGTAAATTCATGTTCCATTATTTTGCATACCATCACCTTTTGTTTGGTGAAAATTTTCCTCAGAAAAGCAAATTTGTCTGCTTTGTAAATACAGCCTGACATTTTTTAGCTGTAGCAATAAGGACTTAAGCTTAAAAGGCCATTATTTTCTTTTTAGTGAGTGCATAATTGAAACTTTTATTATGCAGATACAAGGAATAATAAAGCAAGCAAAGTGGCATTTAAAATACTTCTTAAAATCTCTGCCTTGGAGGTGAGATGTTCAAAAACTGCAGCATTGACCAAATACCGGCTCTAAAGTCAATGGTAAATTTAATGAAATCAGTATTAAATCAAATCTGAGGTCTTCTGCAAATACTACCGTTTATCATCTGAAACTGGACTGAGACAGATACTTGAAAATACACCACAAGGAGCAGTTGTGGTGCCTGATACTAATTCTCATGGGAGCACTAGTGGTTTTACTATTCCTGCTTCTCACAATAAGGCCTACTGGGATGAAAGGTAGAAGGAGAGTCTCCCCACACAACTACTTGTCTCTCATTCTGTTTAGAATTGATATTTTCCCATTCCCCTCTCTTGGAATAAGTTGGGGGGGTCTATCCTTTGGAACTCAGTGGAATTCCTATGACTGTGTGGTCTCTGTATTTGCATTTTCCCATTAATCATGCACTCATTATTGTGTGCGTGCATGTACATGCGCACAAACACATGCACACACATTCTCACTCTCTTACTTGCTTCCATTAGAACTATCCCATTAGGAACTAGTGGTGGCTGTGACTGCTCCGAAGCTCCTTGTTAAAGGCAGTTCTCCAACATGGATGTTTATTTCTGGAAAAGATACTTTCAGCTTGGAGAGAGTCATGACCCAGTATCTTGGGAACCATTGGTCCTAGAATAGAGGCTTTATACCACAGAATGCTGAGAATACCCCTTCTTTAAACAGGGCCATGTGATCATAGGACAGTAGCGCTGGAAGGGACCAACCTAGTCCATCCACCTGCTCAGGGCAGGATCATCCCTGACTAAACCATCCCAGCCAAGTGTCTAACCTACTCTTGAAAACTTCCAAGCATGGAGATTCTACAACAACTCTAGGTAGCTTATTCCAATAGTGGACCACTCTTACAGTGAGAGAGTTCCTTCTAATCTCCAACCTAAATTTCCCCTGCTGCAGCTTAGGTCATTGCTCCTAGTCCTGTCCCCTATAGCCACAGAGAAAAGCCCATTTCCATCCTCTCCATAATTGCCCTTAAGGTATTTGAAGACTGTTATCAAATCCCACCCTCACCTCCTCAGTCTTCTCTTCTCCAGACTAAATAATCTTTCTTTCACTCTTTCATAGTTTCATAGTTTAGTTTCTAGGGTCAGAAGGGACCTGAACAGATCATCATGTCCAACCCCCAAATAAGTCTTGCCTTCCAGTTCCCTTATCATGTTTTGTTGCTCTGTGCTGGACTCTTTCCAACCTCCACATCCTTCTTGAAGTGTGGGGCCCAAAACTGGACACAGGGCCAAGGTGAGGCCTCACCAGTGCTGAATAAAGTCGAAAAGAGCACACTGTTGGTTCATATTCAGCTTATGTAACCACCAGGTCTTTCTCTGCAGTCCCGTAGCCTCGCCACTCATCCCCCCAGTTTGTATTTGTGCATGTGGTTATTCTGTCCCAAGTGTTGTCCTTGTTGAGGCTCATCTGGTCAATTCCAGACCATTTCTCCAATCTACCCACGTCATTCTGGAACCTAGCCCTGCCCTCCAGAGTGTCTGCAATTCCAGCCAACTTGGTGTCATCCACAGACTTGCTGACTGTGCACTTGATGTCATATTCCAAGCCACTAGTGAAGATATTAAATATAAACAGATCCAGGACAGACTGCACTTGATACCTCCTCCCAAGTAGACATTGAGCCATTGATGACTTGTTCCTAGTCCTAGTAAATTGAAAAATGGTATATAGGAAAAGTCCTGTGCCAGTTTAAAGGTGTCTGTTATTTTTTGTTTTTCTGAGGCCTGTTGTACTGGGATTACAGGACTAAAACAGCTTTGTAAGCAAGGAGAGGGATATAAATTACAGGTTTAATGAGGTCTTTCAGTTTCTGTTAATGACTAATTTCAATAAACCCCCAAACCTTGTTTACTGAATTTAAAAACAAAAAACAAAAATGTTGCCACCTCTGGACACACATGCAATACAAATGGGAGGCTGGTATGTATTTGTTGGAAGAGACCTGTCAATATTTTTTTAAAAGCTGGATAGTATGTTTTCATAGAGCAAGGTACCAGTTAAGTGAATTACTTGCATTACTGAGGATTTTAAAGATCCCTGTATCTAGTCCTCATCCCAGTTCTGAGTGCATAGCTATTGTGGGACAACTAGGTAGAAGTGTGACTATACTTAAGCTTGTATTAGCCCTCTGCTCTCTTCTCTTGTTCGGCTGGGTTGACTGTTTGTTACTGGGTCTCTCAAAGAAAAGTTTTTTATTCCCAGTGAGCACAGGGAGGGAAAGAATTAGTCATAGCATTTATTGCCTGAACTGAAGAGCATGTATTTATAAAGGCCTGATTCTGTGAGGCAAAGACAATGTAATATTAAGAGTGAGTATGGTGATTTAAAATAGTGTGGTCTAGTGGAAAGAATATTAAACTGTACCTCAAGATGGCCAGAACCTACTCCTGATCTGCCACGAGTATATTGGTTGCCTTTGAGCAAATGCTTTTAACATATTTACTTAAATTAAGGGTCATCTTAGATTCAAGGTGACCCCCCAATAATTAGATTCTAGAGATGGAAAATGTATAAATTTGTTATGATCAATCTATCTATGATTATATATAATTATTGGAGGGGCATCTTAAATGATGTCCCCTTTCCCTCCCACCCGCCCCCAACCACTGCAGGTGGGGCAAAGGGAGGAAGTCAAGCAGCTTGCCCCCTGCTTGTACCTGTCCCCTGCCACACAGCCTCTGGAGGGGCACTTCCTTCTCTGCCTCTATGCCCCCTCATGCTCCATCTCCCCTAGCCTCTGCTCCTTACTTCCCCTCTCCCATCCAGGCTCTGATCTCCACCCCCACCCTGCCCTTACTCTTGCTCCATGCTGGCAGGTTCCATTCCCATTCTAGCCTGGAGCACTGAACAAGGAGCCCAACCCAAGCCCAGCCCCCATAGCAGCTGTGCACTACTGCTAGTTCTGGGCTGAGACTGCTCAGTTCCCCAGGCTGCCATGTGCATGAAGCCTGCCAGCACAGAGCAAGGGTAAGTGGTAGAGGTGGAGGGGCAAGTGAGGGAGCAGAGGCTGTGGGGATGGGCAGAAGAGGGTGGGGTGCAGAGGCAATGGTAGCAGGGAAGGGGGCCAGGTAGCAGCTGCAGCTATGGCTCTGACCCTGGATAGGGGCTGAAGCCTGAGCCACAGTAGGTGCCTGCCCAGACTCCCCTCCCACTTCCCTCATACTCGATTCTAAGACAAGGGGCTTTTTCCCCGCGATGTTAAATGGGAGGTGGGGAGCCACATTGTAGAATTGAGTAAATGCAGTACTTCTTTCTACCTCAGTTTCCTCTTGTAATAGCTGCCTCTCTTGCAGGCTGCTTTAGAATCTACAGATAGTCCACTGAAGTCTATTTTTAGCCATCATTTTGGGGAAGTCTTATTTTTAGCCATTATTTTGGGGAACTTGAAGCTCTTTAGACAGTTCACAAAAATAAGAAAAAATGCCGTACAGTGCAAACTGAGAGTCAAGAATCAGATTAAAATGGAAGTAAAAGCATAAGATCACATGGTTGCTCAGTGAGGGAAATGTTTGTTTTAATGGTCCATGTTGTGACATTTTTCCAGTGCCTCACTTTTGAGCAAGACAGTGCTGCTCCACAGACAATGCACAATAATTCACTTATTTTTTCCATTTCCAGGGCATTTGTCAACAATTATTTGCCATCTGCAAGTGCTTCTGGGGGAAACAGTAAATGTTTGGGTTATCCTCTGTGGGCACTATCACTTTTTATTGTGATACATATGTAATACAATCCCCAGCACCTAGTTTTGCAACAACAAATCCATATTTTCAAGAGCAGGTTAGACGGACACTTGGGTGGAATGGTTTAGTCAAGGATGATCCTGCCTTGAGCTGGTAGTTTAACTAAATGACTTCATGTAGTCCCTTCCAGCTCTAGATTCCTATGATCTCGTACTTTTTCCCTGCTTAAGTATTTGGGATTGAAAGGGAAAGTCAGAGAATACCTTAGACCAGAGGTTCTCGATTGTTTTAGGAATTATAGGAAATAAAGGCTGGAAGGGACCTCAGTGTCATCTAGTCCAGCCCCCTGCTGAAGGCAGGATCACCTCTGCCTAAAACATCCCAGCCAAAGCGTCTAACCAGTTCTTGAAAACTTCCAAGGATAGAGATTCCACAGTTCCTCTAGGCAGCCCATTCCAATGCTTGTCCACCCTCATAGTCAAAAAGTTCCTCCTAATCTCCAACCTCAATTTCCCCTGCTACAGCTTGAGGCTATTCTAAGTTCTGTCCCCTGTAGCCACAGAGAAAAGCCGATCTTTTTCATCTCTATAATTGCCCTTCGGGTTATTTGAAGACCTTTATCAAATCACATCTCAAGTCTTTTCTTCAGACTAAATAACTCTAGTTCTTTTAGCCTTTCCTCATAAGTTTCGTCTTCTAGGCCGCCAGTCATTTTTGTTGCTCTGTACTGAACTCTCCAAATTGTTCACATCTTTCTTGAATTGTGGGGCCCAAAACTGGACACAGTATTTCAGATGAGGTCTCACCGGTGCTGAATTAAGTGGAAGAATCACTTCCCTTGACTTGCAAGTGACACTTCTATTAATATAGCCCAGTATGCTGTTGTCCTTGTTGCAAAAAAAAAAAAAAAGAGAGAGAGCACTGTTGGCTCATATTTAGCTTATTGTCTACAGTAACCTTCAGGTCCTACTGCAGGCTAGCTACTCACTCCCAGGTCTGTATTTGTACATGCAATTTCTCTGTCCTGAGTGTAGGACTTTACACTTGTTCTTGTTGAGTCCCATTTGATTGACTGTGAACCATTTCTCCATTCTACCCAAGTCATTCTGGATCCTAGCCCTACTCTCTAGGAGTGTCTACAACTTCATCCAACTTATTGTCATCCACAGATTTGCTGAGCCATGTACTTGGTGCCCTCATCCACATCATTGGTGAAAATATTAAACAATACCGGACCCAGAACTGACCCTTGGTGAGCCCCACTTGATGCCTCCTCCCAAGCAGACATTGATCCATTGAAGACTACTTGCCCAGTACAATGATCCAAGCAATGTATTCACCTTATGGTACTTTTGTCTAGTCTAAATGTCTTTAGCTTGCTAATAAGAATGTTGTGAGAGTCAGTGTCAAAAGCCTTGCTGAAGTCAAAGTATACCATATCCACTGCTCTCCCCTCAGCCACAGAGCCTGTCACTTAATCATAGAAGGAAATTAGGCTGGTCAGGCATGATTTGCTCTTGGTAAATTCATGCTGGCTGTTCCTGATCCCTTTGTTCTCCTCTGGATGTTTCACAGTGGATTCCTTGAGGAACTGCTCCATGATCTTTCCAAGTCTAGATGTCAGACACACTGGTCTGTGGTTCTCCAGGCAGAATTCCCACTCAGACTCACCTGTTTGCTGACCTGTTTGCTGGCCCTGGTGTTGCTTACTCCTTTGTCACTGTGATCTGGCAAGACTAAGCTTTCTGCTTCAGCAAACCCCACCTTCTTGCTCATCCTGCAATCAGCCTCAGTCAACCACTATCATCCACAATTGGCCACAGTCAAGTCCCACCTCCAAACAAGCTTACCATATATCTCCCAGACTAAAGCTGTACCACCAAGCCAAACCCAGGCAGGCCTTCTTATTCACCATTACTTACAAGGCCTCTGCTGAGACAGCCACAGCTTTCTTTCCCACGTAGAACTCCCACTCAAACTCCCCTATTTTCTGGCCTGTTCACTGGCTCCTATGTAGCTTTAGATGCAAGTCACCCATTGTTGGATTCGAGGCAACCATCAGAAAATGCCAAATCTTAGTTTTCACTTGTTTCTTGACTCCAGAAATATAATAAGAGCAGTTTTTCTTTTGCAAAGAGCTCAGGGAGACCACAACTGATCAGAATATTTTTTACACTATTTTGGATTCCTATTTGAAATCTCTGGATTTATCTTGTGAACCATGTTTATGCACCCAACTGCTAAAATTGTGTGGCACTCCACAGCACCCTTGAAAGGATCTCAAGGCATTCTGATTGAGAACCACTGCTTTAGATAAAGTTCCATTATGTAATAATAGTCGTCATTTTGGGTTGATATTCTAGGGTATCATTTGTAGTGAGTTCCAAACACTGGTTCTTCTGGTCTTTTCCTTGCTTCTCTAATGCACAAGTTTGTTTTTTTTGTCTTTCATTTGTTAGTTTCACACAGTGTGATCCTCCCTGCATTGCTGCTAATAATGAATTGGCACACTCCCTCCTGTTGTAAAATTTGTGAGGGAGCTGAAGAAGGGAGTCCTGTAAGGGTCTGTTAAGGAAGTTTTCCCCACATGGTTTCTCCTGGAGGGACAGGGATTATTCCTTAGAGAACAGTGTTTGAACCCCACCCAGAAACTCCACAAATTCCCAAGAATTCACTTCAACCCCAGTCCTCACCACCCTAGCAGGAGTGTGGTTCTGATGGAGCTACACTAACCTTCTTGTGTGACGTATATGACTTCTAATTTCATCTTACTTCTTACTTGGCCTTGGAGTTCCTTCATTTTTCCATAATGGATCCCCCTAGCCTCCTAAAATACCCCCTCTGCGGTTGAAATGGAGACATCTTATCTCATCTTCCATGCTTTGTGCATGAGCACAAAGTTAGAAGAGGTAGAGGCAATAGGCTTCAATCTCTCATCTACTAAAACAGCTTGATATACCTGCTGTTAGCAAGCAATGAAGGCATCTAATGAAGGTTAGTATATGTACATTCTTAAGAGTATGTATTTTAAGTGTGTTTTATATTCTAAACAAATTTCCTTCTAAAACAGAATATCAGATATCTGGGAGCTCCTAACAATGAATTTTGTTTTGTGCAGTTTCATAACATCAGAGGAAATTCCCTGTTGACCTGTAGGAATTTCTCCAAAAAAATCTTACCTAGATCCTCACTGCCTTCTGCTATCAGTTTAATTTTACTCACTACCCCACCACTATCAATATACCTTCTGGAGTAAATTCAGCTGGCAGAGGAAGGATAGTGGTGTTTGATTGAAAGAGTCCTTGGCCACCCTGTTAAGACAGGGACCAACTATCATAGCAATATTTGAGGTGTGGACATTGCCCAACAAGAGAAATAGACACCAGTTAACTCAACACCCCAGACTGAACAGTCATAAGACTGGCATAACTTTTACACTGCTCACGTGGTCATAATTTAAGCTTGTATCCAAAAGCTTTGTATCCAACTTCTTATTTCCCAGAACATTCAGTTCTCCTCTTGGTGAATACAGCATAACCTCATAAATCCGGATATTGAAAAATCTAGAATTACTGAAAACGCAACACTTTTTAAAACTACAGTCCATCAGGGAGTAGTAGGGCCGATCCCAGAGCAGCATAGGGGTAAGCTTGCACGCGGCAACTGCCGCCGCGATCCAGCACCCTGCGTTGCCACTCCACATGTGGCCGCTGCTCTGGGACTGGCCACTGCTACCCCAACCCGCTGCTCCAGGACTGGCCGCCACTCTGGTTTCAAAAATCTGGAATTTTCACATTTCCGGCAGGCACTTGGTCCCGAGCATGCGGGATTCATGAGATTTTACTGTATTTAATTTGGAAGGTTGTAGGAGTGGGGGACAAAAGACAAAACTGTGAGAGAAATACCTACAACAATACAGGTATACAGAAGACTTTCTGCCTTGGAACTGTGGTACCTCAGCAACAAGCACTTATGTAAAAGGGAAAGGAAAGCAATTTTCCAATCTAGTGTCATGTGTTTCCTTTTATAAAGTTATATCTGGTTTTCTGATTGGGAGGACATGCTCTGTAAAATCTGCACTACTGCCAGCTGCCTCTTGAGAAAACACACTGCAAAATTAGTGGTGATAACAATACAAATTAGACAAATTTATTTGAAAGTTAATGCTTTCCAGAGTTCTCCTTTCATTGGCTATTTGCTTTTGGGATTGTTTCTGTTCATGGTTGTATTTTGTAAAGATGAATCACTTCATTATGTCCATCTCCCTTATCTTTCTTTTATTTTTCTCTCTGTGGCATACATAATTCCTCTCACTTCACCAGTTTAAGTACTGTGCTGTTATTCCTTATTTCTGATCATTACAGAAGACATGTAATAAGAATTGCATTAATACCTATCCCTGTAGATTTCTATCCCCGAGATATTTTGTCCAACTTGTTGTATTGATATGTATAATCACCCTTTAGTTACAAACTTTCATCTACTTCCTGATCCACTTAAAAATATTCCTGTCCAAGCCAGTTTATGTGATTTTAGGAGTAAATTGTGAGACATTTTATAAAATGTTTTCTTAAAATTCAAATATACTAGAAGAAAAACCCAGAAGTCCTAAGTAAGGTTATAATAAATAAGGTTATTAATGCAGTTTGTACTCAGAATCCTCAGAAACTACTTATATCCAGTTCTCCCATAAATCAGGGGGGTCTAGTCAGAGGAGTCAGAAGAAAATGTGGTAAAATAAAAGGCTTCTGAAATATACTTTTTGAATATTACAGCTGTTATTCCTTATTCCTATACTGTCAGAGAACAACAGAACGTTGACAAATCACTAGGGACCTTCACGTTACCTAGAGCATCTGGGGGCAGTTTGTGGATCTTTCATAACATCAATTAGAAAGTAATTACCATAAACTGGTTAAGAGAAGAACAGCTAGTAAACCAGGGCACTTGGATATTTGCTGTACAAAATGATAAGACTGTAGACATGTTTGCTGCTCATCAGTGCTCAGAAGTGCTCAAGACTGTAATTTTGCATTGGTTGATGGCAAACACGTCACCTGGTTCAGATAATACTGCCAAACCTGTATTATGATAACCTGCAGGAGGTTCATAGGTCATGGGGGTAGACAGCCAATGATAATGTGATATTCTATCACGCTCTTAAAAAAAAAAAAAAAAAAAGCCCAGTTTATCAAAAAAACCCAAACAAACCCAAAATGTTATCCCAAATTGGGCACCCAAACTTAGCAGACATTTTTGAAAATTTATGACAGATGTCTTCAACATGCAACCACCTTTCGTAGATTTTCATGAAATACCTAAGTATATTGAAAATAGGATGGTTTAGGGCAAGAAAATACGAATCTGAAAGCATTATTGAAAATCAGTGTCATATCATGTTAGTCATGCAGTTATCCCCTATGGTCTAGTCATCTTTATGAAGCCCACTTTTGTTTTTAGTTATGCATGCAAAACGATGTGGTCAGACAATTTGCTTCCTACTAGCTGATTGAATATATGGAAGAAAGGAGAAGGAATCCCCCGCTCCAAACTGAAGGGGATGGAGTAGATTGAGGAGGTAAGATGCTATTTCTCTAAGCTAACAGACAGGTGTCCCAAGCAGGTAAAAGCTCTGTGGCCCAAACTACAAATAGAGATGGGCTTAAACTAAACCCTATAGTCTGAACTTTCTGTGAGTTTGAAATATAAATCCAGATTTTATTGATGGGATGATTGCATTTAAAATGAGCCCAAACCACCCCCAGATATGAACTTTCCTGCCCTTTGAGTAAGCAGAAATATCAATCCAGATATAGATCTGATTTATGCGAACCAGGCACATTGCTAATGAAAAGGGACTGGTATTAGGTGGCCCACTTCATGGACACCATTAACTTTGTAAAAATGGAGGGATACGAAATGCATCCAGTTAGCCAGAGGTTTTAGGAAGAACTCTCAACAGCTTCTCTCTGGTTTGTATATTCATAGGATGATGACAGGAGGCCATTTCTGTCCGAATTGTTTTAAGTGCCTAACACTCCTTACCCAGGACTATATATGCACAACATACATTCTATGCCTCTTTTGGAACTGTTTACTCCCAAACAATTTTCAGAGGTGCAACACATGTTTGCCACATGTCGAAGGATGACTGTTGCTTCAATTTAGGATAAAGAATAAGCCTCTGGTAAAATGGAAAAAATACACAAGGCGTACATCTACACATGCACCTCATGGCACAGTTGTTACTGCACTGTCATTTAAAACTTGCTTTAGGAAGTCCTAATTATGGTGCGGTAACAGGTGTTACTGTGCCATCCCGGTGGCGCAGTTATTTTTAGCAACTATGTCACCATAGTGATGCAGTGTAATGAGGTACCTCATCGCTACAGTGACACAGCGTTGGCATCACAGTTTGTGCCTGCCAACACTACATCGCCGTAGCACATTGCTACAGCAATGTAGCATCTTGTGTAGATGCACCCAAGATGTATCACAGGAAAATGTACAGTATTTCTGTTTCCCCAGTTACTGCATGGACAGTACTGACCCACCAGCGAAAAGGCTGGCTTTATTCAAATGATATTGGGCAGTTGCTGCTATGCTGCCTCTGCATTAAGGGTGACTTGGAAGGATAAACATGAACCTCATGATTTTAGTAAAATCAGACCAGGCTATAGAATCAAGGGGTTTACAGGAAAAGGAGACTCTGTGGGCAGTTCAATATGGCTTACATGGGGTGGGGGGGATGCATATACATGCACCAGTCTTGCTTATACTATTTTTAAAGGTACTGATCTCATTTGTGCTATGCAAAAGGAACTCAAAAGCAAGCATGTGAACTGAACTATGTTTTGTAGAACAGTACATTAAAATTAAGGACTAAAAGCTATTGATAGCATATTTTTCTGGATTTCTTATTTGCCTTAATGTTTGATGTATTTGGGTCCTGTGTACCCCTTTAGCCCTTAAGATGAATTTCTGTGCTTGTTTCCCAGCCTGAAGTGCACTGGGGACAGAAAAAGTCAAGGAATCCTCTTTTCTCCCTCACAACACCAGTCAAGCTTTCTGCATTAGTTAGACTAGCTATCGTAGATCCTTCCCTTCCAGAAGAGAAAGGACTAGCAAATATGTGACAAACCCTTTGGCCTTTCCCTTCTCTAGCATTTTCTCCCATTGTGTTCACCACTTTGGGCAGTCCTGCGGAGCTGGGTTTCATGTGTGACATGCAACGAGGCAACTCCTTTGCCTCCCTCTCCTTTCTTGCTACTGCTGCAGAGAGAAGCTGTTGAGAGTTCTTCCTAAAACCTCTGGCTAACTGGATGCATTTCGTATCCCTCCATTTTTACAAAGTTAATGGTGTCCATGAAGTGGGCCACCTAATACCAGTCCCTTTTCATTAGCAATGTGCCTGGTTCGCATAAATCAGATCTATATCTGGATTGATATTTCTGCTTACTCAAAGGGCAGGAAAGTTCATATCTGGGGGTGGTTTGGGCTCATTTTAAATGCAATCATCCCATCAATTTTACTGCTGAAATTGTGCTTTTGCCAGTAAGTGTAGCTTATAGCATTGTGGAGTGTGGGGATGTGCTGAAATAAGCTCTCCTGTCCAAAGTGCAGTCTTCGGATGCAGTGTAAGCAGCATGCACATTGCAAACACTTGACTGGTATTAAACATGAATATCATGCTACTATTAAGAATTTTTTGTCTCAGACCGACAGGGATACCAAATACCATCCCATGCTACCATACAAGCTTTCCTAGTGTAGGCTCTGTGTTAAGATTGAATGCCATTAGCACAGCATGGCACCTTCAAAAGGTTTTTTTTGTTGTCCTCTATCTCTCATATTAGTAAGTTAGAGCTTTATGGTATAAACATGGAGAATTGATTTAAATTATTTTTTTTCACCCAGCATTGTAATTATATAAATGATTTTTAATCAAATTTAGTGTTTCTTTTTATCTTCCTGGTAGCTATAACAATGTAATTAGTTAAGTAATTATGACCCTGACCCTCTCCCTGCTTTGAATTCAATGGGACATTTGCCATTGATTTTAACAGTAGTAGATTCAGGGAAGCCAGAGGATAAAATTGACTAGTATAAAAAGAGTTAATCACATCATTCAAATCCCTATAATGCTTGGTTTCACTCCCTTCCCCCACCCCACCAAAATAATTGGGAATGTGTGTGGCCTAGATAATCATTGTTTCATAAAGGAGTCCCATTGTTCCAATAAATAGAGTCTAACAAGTGTGAAATTGGAGGGGAAAAAATTATAGTACTCCGAGCGCTCCCCATGTAAATTATCAAAATAAGACATGACTTGCAGTGAGCTGTGCAGTTGTCCAAAATATGATCCTGCAGTTCTCCAAGCTCTCCTGAGCCCCTTGCACTGGACTTACTGGGTCCCTCCGATGACCCCATTTCTGCCCCTTGGGCTTGATTTCAGGGGGAAAAAATAAGTGGCAGTCTCTCCCAAATGCCACAGTTGTGTTACTCACAGGCTGTTTTTAAGCTAGAAAGAAGGTATGCCTAGTGAGTTATACTTGAAAACAGCCTAAATGGAGATGCAGCTTATTGGCAAGAGTTATTTTTCTGATATAACTTAAACCAGCTCCTCAAAAAGTATAAATGTAGCTGGAAAAATAAGTTTTTTCTTATAATAATTGCAACTATATGTAGGTGTTTGCTGACATATCAATGCTACATTGTTTTTTTTCCATGTCCCTAAGCAACATAGCTTTTCTGGTAAAATATTCTAGTATAGATCAGACCACAGTAAGTTGTGTAGGTTTGTGATCTTCCTCTTCCCTTTCCTACATGAGCAATTAAGCTGTAGTATGACCTCATTATAATGAACACCCACAAGACTGGGAGATACTGTCATTAAAGAGGCTGTCTGCAATAATAGTGTTAGTCATTTGCTGTATCATAATAGTGCAAAAATCAGTTTCCACCGTTGGAATTGTTAAAAGCAAGGAGTTGCTATAAACAGTGTCTGTTATAATGAGGTTTTATTGTACAGTATTAACAACATTAATATTGAAATTATCAGTTTCAGACTTAACCTTCACTGAGAGGCATGGAGCAGTTCACAGCTCTGAGCTATTGTTCCAGATTCTTTGCAGACTGCAGTAATTACACTCTGCTCACATTTTTGAGATTTTCTTCACAACCATGATAGCTAAGAGACATTAGAAAAATATGAATAATAAAGTTGAGATTTTGGAAGACAATATATGTGCTGGAGAGAACACCAGGTCTGGCATAGCCAAGAACTCGTAGAATCTGAAACACGATGTCTAGCCTCAAATTACAGAGTGCTAAATGGTGGGGTTGAATCTACATGTCCTGCTTCCCAGTACAGTGTCTAACCACCAGGCCCTGGGTTAGGCTTCAGCCAGAACCCTCCCCTTAAAGCTGGGGCCAGGAGGAAGAGAACAAGTTGGTGTCATTATTGATTCCAAAATGAACATGGACCACCAATGTGGGGATGTGGTCAGGAAGGCTAACTGCACCTTGTCATGCATCCACAGATGTATCACGAGCAGGTCCAAGGAGGTGATCCTCCCCCTCTATGCAACACTGGTCAGGCCGCAGTTGGAGTACTGCATCCAGTTCTGGGCGCCACACTTCAGGAGGGATGTGGACAGCATCAAGAGGGTCCAGAGGAGGGCCACTTGCATTGTCAGGGAGCAGCAAGGCAGGCCCTACGAGCGGAGGCTATAGGACCTGAACCTGTTCAACCTCCACAAGAGAAGGCTGAGAGGAGATCTGGTGGCCGTCTACAAACTGGCCAAGGGGGACCAGCAGGCATTGGGGGAGTCCCTTGTTCCCCTGAGCACTACCGGGAGTAGCGAGGAATAACGGCCATAAGTTGACCAAGAGTAGATTCAGGCTAGATATCAGGAGGCACTACTTCAATCAGGGCAGCTAGGATCTGGAACCAACTTCCAAGAGAAGTGGTGCTCACTCCTACCCTGGGGGTCTTCAAAAGGAGGCTAGTTAATCACCTAGCTGGGGTCATTTGACCTCAGCATTCTTTCCTGCCCATGGCAGGGGGTCAGATTTGATGATCTGCTCAGGTCCCTTCTGACCCTACCTACTATGAAACTATGAAGTTAGAGGGTATATGATGCACTGAGGTGGCTGTTGCTACCCTGAAAAGAAGGGTATTCACAGGTTTTAGCCTAGACTATTGCTTCTAATGGGGCAGAAACTTCTCAAGTGCTCTCCATCTATTTTATCCAATGATTGCTGGATGTGAGGTACAGTGTTTTAACTGCAAGAGGAAGACTGGAGAAGGGACTGCTTAATGTCTAACCTATATAGTCATGGTTAAAGCACTGTGCTGGGAAGCAGGAGATGTAACTGTAAATTCCCTCTGTATGAGGTAGGGGACCTTGAACAAGGGCCTCTTGCTAGGTGAACGCCTTAACTACTAGGCTAGAAGGTTAAAATATGGGAAAAGTCCCCCTCCATCTCCATGTTGTTACACGTGCAGCCATCCGGGATGATACTATTTTGCCAGAAAGTGAAAACAAATCACAAACTGTGTGTAAATGCTAAACATGGCACTTGTGCAGTTGGGAAGTACCATTTGGGCATGTAAAGTGAAATAGGATCTAGCCCTTATGATATGTGCACATTACATCCCTGGCATATCCAAGGAATGACCCTCTGAAACTTGCTCTGCGCCAAACCTGCAAATGTTAAACTTGCTTCAGAGGTGCCCCACGGAGTCACTCTAGAGCATGCTGGAGCAGAGGTCTTGAGAGCAACTGCAGGAACCAAGGGATGCCCCTGGTGTACCTTTGGTGTGCACAAGCATGAGGTGGTGGGCAGGGCATGCTGAGGAGTGTTTGCCTTCAGATACACCATGGATACTATCCCCATTGCCTTCAGACACACCATGCTCCATGCAGACACTGTTCCCATTGCTGCTCTTCAATGAATGATCTTCCTGAGTACATTGATATATTCTACTAATTAAAAGTAGGCTTACTACACGTGCTCCTTCTTGGGAGCAGATTTGCTCCCAGTGGGAGCAGCCTAGTACAGGGCTGTTCCTGCCACACTCTGCCCCCCTGCAGCAGCCAGTGGGAGCTCCAAGCTCCCCCTGGGTTCTAGCCTGGGGGCTGGCAGGGAACACGGGCCAGTCCCCATGTGCACAGGGCCAGAAATGCTCTGCCAGCTGCAGTAGCAGCTGTTTCTTGGTCCAGTACACATTGGGAAGAGTCCTGATGTGCACAGGGCTGGGAGACAGCTGCTGCTGCAAAGCTTTCCTGCCCCGTGTGCATGGGACAAGATCTGTGTCCGGTGGGGGTTCCCTGTACAGCCCGTGGCTGTCTGGGAGCTGTCCCAGTCTGGGGGGAGGTCCCGGCCAGCCCCGGGCTGCATGGAGCACTCTAGCGCCTACACATGCACTACAGGTAGTTTACTACTGCCCAGTAGACTAATTTACTGTGCAGTAAACATGCACACGTGTAGACAGTGATGCCTTACAGTGCAGTAGATTAGTCTACTGTGCAGTAAAGCGTCTCTTGTAGACACACTGGCTTATTCATATAACTTGATATTCCACATGCACACAAGCATGATAAAACAAATGCTGAAATGCTCAGAAAAAAAGACAAATATTGAAATGTTTGCTTTGAAATGGAAACCTGTATAACTGGTAGTGACTGTTACCCAGAAATGACAGTAGGCATTAATGAGTTATTATCGAAAATTAAAACAGGATGGTAGATAAGGTACACAGCTGCTATCCTATTGACTGGTGCTGCTTGCTGCTGCTGTAACATGATAAGAAGCAAGATTCTGAGAATTTAGCTTTTCTTAACTGAGTGATTCCCAGCTCGCAAAAAGACAGGAGAAATGAAACAGCTCCTTGATTCAGCACTCTTGTTTGAGGGAGTAACAGTGGCAGTGTTTGATCTATGCCACCTGTATTGCTATATAAAATGTGATTTTTCTAGAAACCATGTTCTACACCCTGATTTTCAACCAGGGTGCTGTGGCACCTTGGGGTCCTTGAGATCCTTTCAAGGGTAAGTTAAGTGTGCAAACATGATTCACAAGACAAACCCAGAGATTCTGACTTGTGGTCTGAGTTCTTTGCCAGAATTATTTAAGAATTGTTCTTCTGTCATCAAAAATGAGTGAAAACTAAAAGCTGACACTTTCCAAGGTGTGCCTTGAGTTTAGAAAGGTTGAGAACCACAAATCCCCCAGTCTTTTCTCAGGCAAAGTTTCCATGAGCTGGAAGGACACTGGCATCTTAATGTTGTGGTTTAAAAATAAAGTATTAAACAATGTGTTAATATAATATATTGCCATCCCATAAACAGTTTTTCTGTCTCTATTTTTAACTTTTCATTTGCATGAAAGCATGTAGTATTAGGAGATAAGCATCCCAAAAACTGGTGCTAAACAATTGCCTTGACCGAATATGTAAAAGTTGAGTTGCTGCCATCTACAGGGCTTCCTCCAAAAGACAAAGAACAGCTACTTGTGGGAAAATCAGAGATAAAATGTGAGACCTCAGGCAATTAGGTCCACATAACATACTCAGATTCTTCATAGTTTCAGCTTTCATTTAAAATAAAATCTTTCTAGCACTCATAGCTACAATGCTAATATTCTAAATCTGACTGGGGTATTGATTTGAAATGCCACTTCAGTATGCACATCAGTTATTTAATCAATATGTGGACAGTTGGGAAATTGAGTATGAGTGAACTCCACTAGTTAAGAACTGGAAGGTTCAGCCAGTAAGGAAATGCAAATAAAAGGAGCCCCACAAAGACAAGGAAATGGTAAAGAAAGGGATAAAGATGAATAAGGAAGGAAAACAAAGGGCAGAAATAGCAGTAGGCTTACAAGAGACTACATTGAAAACTAAAAGGGAGCATGCTAAAAGCAAATGCAACAATAAGTTACTGAGCAAATCAAAATCATTGAGTTAGTACATACAAGCCATGTTCTTCCCTTTATTTTTTCCAAACCTGCTGATGTTACCCCCTGGTAATTTCCCTATTTGATACTGGAAGCATTTACTTTTGCACTTATATTTCTGACCACCAATAAATTTGACAACCCTGACATAGAGTAGAAGGAGATGTTGAGGTTAGAGGAAGGAATAGATAAGTCTGGATTCCCTATGTCATGGAGATTGTGGGAAAAGAGAAAATATATAGTAAACTACTGCACTTCCACCCCATTCATCTCCTCCCCCAAAATCCTGTGAGAGGGGCAAGAAGGTGATTGAAGACCTGTTGTAATCTAGTCTTCCTAAAAATTGTAACAGAGGGCATTACCCACCTCTAAAATGCTGTTTCGAAGGGTGTCTTTCCAAAATGCTCATCTCCTACTGAGAGATCAGTTCTCATGTGCTATTTATAGGGACCTATTGGAGTCAAGAAGGCAGGCAGCTGACTTTGTGGGCCGACCATGGGGTTGGCCACCATTTTTGCAGGCTTATCATGGCAGGGCCCCACCCTTGCCACTGACTGGCCAATAGGGCTGTTCATTATGTGACCCCACTCCTCGCCACTGATTGGCCAAAAGGGCTATCTGTTGTGTGGCCCTGTTTCTTGCTGGCTCCTCACTGATTGGCTGAGAGGGCCAATCAGCCCTCTCAGCCAATCAGTGGTGAGGGGATGGCTGCCATCTTGGCTGTTGCCCTTGATGCTGGCAGCTACCTTCCCTGGCAGACCAGGCTGGGCTGCAGTGGCCATGAGGACTGCTGGCTCCTACTGGGGAGCCAGCATTTTCTTCTTAGTAAGTCTTTTTTATTATTATTTCACAGACCATGCCTGATTTCACAGAAAATGCGGTTTCTGCAAAATCCACAAAACCACAAATTGAGCAGATCCCTATTTAACAGAGATGGCACATGCTAAGGGGAGATTTTCAAAGGCATAAAGGACAATGAAAATCAATAGCATTTGGGCATCTGACTCCTATGTTTGCATGTGAAAATCTTTTCTATCCCAATATCTTTATTTATATTCCTACTTTTTAAACACAAATTGAAGCTATTATTGTTCTTATCATACATTCTGGCTTTTGCACTTGTCTATGCTACCATAATTCACTGTACTAGAAACTGTTTTGTCTTCTGAGCATGTATGTAGAACACTTTGGAGTATTGATCCAAACAGTCTGTTTGCATGATCTGTGTGCAAAATCTTGTTTGAATTAGTCTAAGTAGCAGTTCAATTTGCACTCAACAAGGAGAAATACAAAGTGCTGCACCTAGGGAGGAAAAATGTCCAGCACACCTACTGCCTAGGAAATGACCTGCTTGGTGGAACGGAAGCGGAAAGGGATCTTGGAGTCCTAGTGGACTCCAAGATGAACATGAGTCGTCAGTGTGACGAAGCCATCAGAAAAGCTAATGGCACTTTATCATGCATCAGCAGACGCATGACAAACAGGAGGTGATATCACCAAGGAGGTGATACTTCCCCTCTATCAGGCGCTGGTCAGACTGCGGTTGGAATACTGCGTTCAATTTTGGGCGCCACACTTCAAGAGAGATGTGGATAACCTGGAGAGGGTCCAGAAAAGGGCCACTCGTATGGTTAAGGGCTTGCAGGCCAAGCCCTATGAGGAGAGACTGGGGCACCTGGACCTCTTCAGCCTCCACAAGAGAAGGTTGAGAGGCGACCTTGTGGCTGCCTATAAGTTCATCACGGGGGCACAGAAGGGAATTGGTGAGGGTTTATTCACCAAGGCGCCCCCGGGGGTTACAAGAAATAATGGCCACAAGCTAGCAGAGAGCAGATTTAGACTGGACATTAGGAAGAACTTCTTCACAGTTCGAGTGGCCAAGGTCTGGAATGGGTTCCCAAGGGAGGTGGTGCTCTCCCCTACCCTGGGGGTCTTCAAGAGGAGGTTAGATAAGCATCCAGCTGGGGTCATCTAGACCCAGCCCTCTTTCCTGCCTATGCAAGGGGTCGGACTCGATGATCTATTGAGGTCCCTTCCGACCCTAGAATCTATGGATCTATAAGTAGCAGTTCAATTTGCACTGTTAGCTGCAAGTGAAGGGATGGTTCAAGTGGTTCTCCCACTGCAGCCCAGCATTTCAATTCTCTCAAAATCCATTGCTTTTGGAGGATGTTCTTGAAATTGTTGGGCAGGTATCTAAAAAGCTGTGTAACTGAAGAATACTAGTGAGGATATGGAGCTGAGCTGTTGTGGTCCAGAACAGGAATCAGCACAGCTAAAGTGGACATACTGTGCCATTTGTGCTTAAATTGGGTGTTTCATCAGCTCAGTTGATAATGTGATGATACACATATTAGCTTCCAGTGAAGTCACCAGTGTAAGCAGTATGATGTGGCAATAACTCTTTCTAAACTGTAAAGGAATTAGAACAGAAAAATAAATTGTAAAATTAGGGAATCACAAATTCAACTTGACAAGAAATTTCCTTTTGAGGGAATCTATCTAAGCCTGGGGAGGAATTAAATGCTTCTCTAAGAACTGTAACTCAAAGCTGCATTGCAGAGGCAATTCCTCTGGGAAACAGATGCCCTTACACACATACTCTCACTCCCCAAACAGGATTCATGACCAAGAGGACAGAGTTCTATTCCTGGAGCTGCCATTGACCTGCTGTGTAACCAGTGACAAGCCACTTTGCCTTTCTGTTTTCCCTCCTAACCTTTCTGGTCTATTTAGACTGTAAGCTTTTCAGGGCAGAGACCATCTCTTGTTATGAGCTTGTATACTTTTGTAGCACAACGGAGCCCTAAGCTTGCCTTGGGACCTTTATGTGCTACTGGAATACAAATAATAAATAATAATAATAGGGATTTGTGTTTACTGTGATCATGCCAGTTATGACCTGTACACTTCCTGGACCTGCAGCCCTGTGCTCCTGCAAAGCTGATGGTTCTTAAGGACTACAGAGCTCCAATAAGAGACGCCACACTCCCTATCCCTCAGCACATCCATAGAGATGATTTTACTCCTTCCTTCTGAGTGGGGCTGGTCAAAATGTTGAGGGGAGCTCTGTTTTGCTGTTGCTTTTCTTTTTACAACCACCTTACGGAACTGTAGCACAGAGTAGTGAGGCAGCTCATTTGAGAACCCCATGCCCTTGTACACAAACCGGCACTCCACAAACAGGTTGGGTTTTTTTTTTTAAGTTGACATTTTGCCAATACAATTTTTGAGGACGAACCAAAAAAAATGGGCAGAACTGTTCCTGATTTTGCACTCTGCTCCTTCTGGTGTTGTGCTGACAACATCTGATGAAATGTGCTTGAAAGCGTGTATAATATATATATATATATATATATATACATATATACACACACACACACACACACCTCATATATATCATATATATGATGTGTATATATATAATCATACATGCTTTCAAGCTCACTTGATGAAGATAGATAGATAGATAGATAATACAAGCTTTCAAGCTCTTTCATCTGATGTTGTCAGCAGAAGACCAAAACAAGCAAAGCTCAAAATTAGGAACAGTTCTGCCCATTTTATTTTGTTCATCCTCAAAAACTGTATTGTCAAAATGTCAACTTAAAACAAACAAAACTGTTTGTGGAGTGACAGTTTGTGTTCAAGGGCATGGGGTCTCACACACACACACACACACACACACAGTTTGTGTACAAGGGCATGGGGTCACACACACACTTAAGGGGGCTGATCGGGAGGGAGGAGATGCAGTTGCACCCCTCCCCATTCCCCTTTGATTCCTGCCCCACCCAAAGTTTAAAACCAGCTGCCTTGGAGGGGTGGCAGTATTTCTATTCAGGCAGTGCTGAGAGAGTCAATTGACTTTGTGGCTCATTATCATATCTCTGATTTTTTTTCTATACTCTTCATTCCATCCACTAATCAAGTTATCTTTTCTTCTTCAGTTCTGCTGTCCACTGCTGCTTTTGGTAATGTAGCTCCTATCTCACAGCCCTGCAGGCTGTTTTTAACTCTAGCTAAAAAAATTAACTCAGGTGTGGAAAAAGCTTTCAGTGAGGCTTTGGAAGCACTGTCAAGACGCTCAAGAAGGCTTAGTTTTTGTTTTATGGAGAAAGAGATGTACCTTTAATTTTAGTGACTCCAGGACTAATGAAACCACATCTTTGATTATTTTTGCCTACTTTTGTTATACGTAATATACGATGTAGCAAATTAATGCATGTTCCAATACAGTTTTTTCTTTTGCTTCTTTCTTGAATGGAATAACATAGGCCCAGGGCCCCTAACATAATAGTAATGCATCTAATTCCATTTTACCTGGAGAAAAATGTGCAGTATGTTCTATGTGGTGATGCACCACACCGTCTGCACCCCCCTTTTCAAAATGCTAGATCCACTCGTGTCTACTTTGATTAGTCTGTAGGGTGCAAATCTACTCTGCCTTCTGGTTGTGTTATGGCCTGGGAGAGGCTCTGTAGGACTGAGGCTGCCACAGGATCACAGTCTCTTCCTGGGGTGCATCTGGGGGAGGATGCACTGGTGCACTTGCACCCTGCTTTGATTCTTGCTCCACCCAAAGTTTAAAACTAATTGCCTGGCAGTAGCAGCAGCTTTTCTAGTCAGGCTATTCTGAGGGAGTCACTTGGGTGCGTCCCAACGAGTGCACATGTGCAGAGGCATGTGTTTCCCACGGGACAAATAGCAGTGGCACATACAGCAGCAGCAAATATTTGTGCCAGTGCTATTTGTCCCCAGGCATGCCCCTGCACGTGTGCTCTGCCGTGTGGCAAATTGACTCAGGCAAGTTAGGGAAGGCTGGGGCTAGCACCTGTGCTGGCCCCAACAACCTTGTCCGGGGTACTGGGAGCCTCCCAGGGCGGTAGTGGCACTGAGCCGACCTCTCAGAGCCTGGCTGGCATCCAGAGTATAGCTCTGGACAGCCAGGATCTGTTTCTGGTGGCGTATGCTGCTGCTGCATGCACCATGCGCCTTTTTTTTAATCAGCTTTTTTCTTTTTTTTATATTGGGATCTCCCGGTGTCAAAAAAACCTGTCATGCTGCAAATTACTGCAGCGAATGGGTGCACATGTGGTTTGCAGCACCTCAGATAGGTTTGAGGCACCGCAAACTGCATGTGTGCACTTGTCAGAACGCACCCACTTGAATTCATTAGTCAATAAAGACTTTTTGGGCCAATATCAATGGCCGATTATTAACCAGCAATATCAGCCTATACTGATTTGATTGCTGATATGCACCTTGGAGAGCAGTGTCCAGTTGGTAAGTCACTTGGGAAGAAGGGGTGTGGGGGGAAGGCACCATCGAGGCCCCTGTGGTAAGGGAGGGAGTGGGGCTGGGGCAGGCGCTGCCTAGCTGGGGCAGGGCAGGAAGTGGGACAGAGCCTGGTTGGCTCGTGCAGAGGGCGGCTTCCACTGCTGCGCGCAGCTCCAAGAGAGGCACGGGGCGCATGTGCCCCCCTGGATCTGTGCATGGCGCAAGGGCAGGCTGCCTGCCGCACACTTGTGGCCAGGGCTGCTCCAGCCTCTTCCTGGCAGCTGCACTCAGGTCAGGTGGGGGGGGCAGGGTGGCCAGTGGTGGCGCTGGGAGGAGGACCTATGGCAAATTTTGAGGTGGCTTTAGCCCCCCCGCAGTTTCCCTCCCAGTACCACTGCCACCACCTGCCCCAAGCGCAGCCTCCAGGAAGAAGCTGGAACAGCTCCGGCCCTGAGCACACAGCAGGCAGCTTACTCTCACCATGTGCACAGATCCAGGGGGCATATGCCCTCCCCCCATGCCTCCCCTGGGGGTGTATGTAGAGGCAGGAGCTGCTCCTCCCTGCCCCCCTGCGGCCTCTGGATGGGCCACCAGCTCCACTCTGTGCCCTGCTCTGACCCAACTGGGTCGTGCCTGCCCCAGCCCCATTCTCTCCCTTACCGTG
>NW_005842643.1:256820-258848 GCF_000455745.1 Alligator sinensis
CCGCATGCCCCATACCCCCACAGACTTACCAGCCGGACACTGCTCTCCAAGGGCTGCACTCCTGGCCCCATGCATGCTGCAGATGTGCACATGCATGTGGCAGTTATCAGCAACATTATCAGCCACATCAGTCCAAAAAGCTGATAATGTCAATTTTCCTTTTATCGCTGCTGATACAATATGGACCAATGTATTGATGCATCTCTAGAATACATAGTTCATTAGAATCTACCTGACACTTCTAAACTCTTCATTCCACAGGGATTAACCATCCTCTCTTCTTTTTAATGAGCCTGATGTTTCACCCATCAGTCTAGCCTTTATTCTGCAGTTTATTAGCTGCTCCTAGTCATGAACCTCCTATTTCACAATGCTGCAGGCTGTTTTTAACTCATTCCAATGAAGTGATATTTGTTTTGGCCTAATACATCCCTAGGCCCCAGGCATCCTAGTAAGGCTTCTATTTTTTATGAACTGGCAAAAACTAGGTGTTGATTTTACATGAGCTGATGCACCTCACCCTGTGCACCCTCCTTTTCAGGATCCTATATCTATTGTCCAGGACTACAGATTCCTATTTGAAATTTCTAGGTTGAACCTTATGAAACATGTTTACAGGGCTAATGTTGTGCGGCAGCCTTGGCAGAATCACAAAGGCACCCCAATGTTTTACAGGGAATGAGGGAGATGAGAAATGAGCCATGAAGTGAAGTGACTCTTTCAGCGCTGCCTGACTAGAAAGAAAGGCTCTGTGGGCTTAAGCCCCACATCATAGAGAAGCAGGGCTGGAAGGGAACTTCAGGAGGTCATCTAGTCCAGCATTTCTTAACTCATGGGTTGTGACCCAAAAGTGGGTTGCAAGAATATATGAAAGGGTCGCAAGCAAACTTTAAAAATGGATTCTCCTTTAAAGGAGAAAAATGTGTGAAACCATGGGTTTTCCCTTGTAGGCTGACAGAGCTCCGCCTGTAAAGGGCTGCTTGGGGCCCCCTGCCCGACACACTGGGGGGCTAGGACCTGGGAGTGGGGGACAGCAGGTCAGGAGTGAGGGGCACTGGGCTGGGACTGGCCATCAACGTTTACAAATGGATCCTGGTTAGGGTGGCCATCATCGAGGACAGTCCGGTTTTCTGCTCCTCTGTCCTGTATTGATACAAACCCCGATGCCTTTATGTCCTCTATTTTCTCTTCAAGAGAAAAATAGAGGACAAAGGTGTCTGGTTTCATATCAATAGAGGACAGAGGACAACCGGACTGTCCTGGTACAAAAAAGGTTGAGAACCACTGATCTAGTGCAACCCTATGCTCAAAGCAGGACCATCTCCAACTAGATCATCCCAGCCATGGCTTAGTCTACCAGAGCCTTAAAAACCTCCAAGGATGGAGAATCCACAAACTCTCTGTGTAACCTGCTCCAGTGCTTCACCACCCTCCTAGCCAGAGAGCTTTTCCTAATATCTATCCCAAACTCTGACAGATAGCACACCACCAATTTGAAATGATACAACCTGAAGTACCAGCATTTTTTTTTCAGTTCAACGTTAAGTACCACCAGCAAATTTTTGTCAGATGAAGTCATTATAATAAATCTGGTAGCATGCACCACTGACAGGTTGCCTGCGGTGGGAGTAGGCATACCACAGATCGGGAACCGCTGCTCTGACCGAAAACCTCCCTTTGCTGCAACTTGCGCCCGTTGCTCTGGCATCTGCCCGCACTGAGACCAGTCCAGCTCCGTGCTCTTCGGGGCCCTCCTTCACGTGCCCGAAGGCTGCTAGGAAATCCCCCCTGCGCCTTCTCTTCTCCAGGCGACGTACGCCCGATTCAACCAGCCTTCCCAGTAGGGGTCCAGCGGGCCTGACTGGGCAGGCGGCGGCAAGGGAAGCTGCCGGGGCGAGTGAGGGCGGGCTACTCCGCAGGCAGGCAGGCAGGGAGGAGGCTGCGGTGCGGGAGGAGAGCGCCTCACCCCCCCACCCCCATTCCCCAGCGGGGGGAGGCTGTGCGGGGCGGCGGGGAAGCAGGGGGCGG
>NW_005842643.1:259159-262858 GCF_000455745.1 Alligator sinensis
TCAACGCGGCCGCCAGAGCCCGAGCGGTGAGGGGGCAGCCCGGGGGCGGGGCGGGCTCCTGCCCCCGGGGGGTCTCGGCAGCCCCACCGGGGTGCGCAGTGTCATCGTGCGGGATAAGGCTGCACGCCTCTAGCCTAGGTGAGAGCCCCACGGACTCCCTGGATGCAGCCTCTTCTACACAGGGCTCTTCACAGATGTTGCTGTGTATCTCTGTGTGGAACAGACGGGGTCATAGTGTGCAGTGTAGTCCTCTGCATAGGTTAGAGCCCCAAGCACTCCCTGGGAATTCAGCCGCTTCTAGACAGAGGCAGAGACAGCTGCTGATGTGGATTTTCTGTATCTTTTTGTATACCTAATTGATAGACAGATATAATGATAGGTAGATATAGAAGAGGCTGGGTTTCCAAGGAGCCCTCGGGGCTCTAACCTATGCAGAGGCATGCCATATATACATTACTATGTATGCTAGTATAATTCATAGTGACAGAGAGACTGGATAATGTAAGAGAATTATATAATAGTTTAATTAGCAATTATGTGTGTGTATTACTATACTATACTATACTATACTAGTATCCAGTCTCTTCTATGTAGAGAGATATATAAGTACATCTATACAGATACGTACCTATCTAGAAGAGGCTAGACATCCAGGGAGTCCTTTGCTTATATATGGGCCATAGACTCTATATATAACCTCTCTCTTATATATATATCATGCCTATATTTGTGTGTGTGTGTGTGTGTGTGTGTGTGTGTACTCTAACCTTTGCAGAGGCACACACACGTGTGCGTATATAGGAGGCATACTATATATATAGATAGATGAACAGATAGATCTATATCTATATAGTGGCACACCTAGAGGCACACTTAAAATATATATAGATATAGATATATATGGAGAAGGAGAGGGAGAAAGAGAGAGTCATACTATACACACATATACCATATAGTTTTAAGGCTGTATCATAAAGTAAACTGGCATTTTTCTTTTCCTTCAGGTGTTTTCCAGTTCCCTTTTGTTTCATACCATTATCTTTTGGAAGGTTTAGACTAAAATCTGTCCCCTGCCAAATAAATAGGAATTTTTTCTTTTTTGGACCATTTTGTCAAACAGTCATCCATTTGAAATAAAAAGGGAACATTTCTGCTCTCGGTTGCTCCTGTTGTGTGTAGCCATCTTTCTGTAAGATTAAGTGAATGTGTTGTGTGCTGGGGTGGTTGAGTGGACTCTGACCCAAAGACCGACACCCCCTTTTTGGATCACTTGTTTTTTTGTGGTGGTGGTGGAATCTGTCATAAGTTTGGCCTAAAAGTGTTTTCTCGCAGTCATTTTCTAGAGTCATGCTTTAATATGAGACACACATCTAGTTTTTCAAACTTCAGAAAAAAATTATCCACATGTTGTTAATAAAATAGTCAGATTAGGTAAACATAGTTATGTGCACTTAAATCAAATCTTGGCATTTCCTTTTCCTGTTTTTTTTATCATTGTTTAGCTTAAGGGGCAAGAAGATTGCAGTTCAAAACATACGACTTCAGAATGTCTTTAACCAACAAAATTTACAAATCTCCCTCTCTAGCGGCTATCTTTTTTCTTTTTGTCTTTTTTTTTTTTTTTTTTTTAAATTTTATTTTACAGGGAGGGGCTTGCAGGGGTCAATAGGATTCCTGCTACAATCAAGGTGGTCTGTTTGCTTATGTCATTGATAACATTGTTTAGGGCCTCAGAGGAGATAAACAATAGAAACTTCCTGACTTGTCACATGACTCTTAGTTTACTAGAGAGCCAGAATTTTCTTCTAATAAAAAAACTCTGAAAATTAGTCAGTTCTAGGTTGCCTTGTTCCTCTGCGCATATCCAAGGGCTCTTTTTCTTTCCAAGACTTTTGATGCCTTGTGCTGTTTTAACTTCATTATATATGCCTGTATTTTGGAAAGCACCAAATGTGACTGAGCTGCCTTTCCCTTCCCCTTCCTTCCCTCCTGTTTGGAAAGGCTTGCAGTTAGGTACAATTCTGAAAACACAAAATAGAACTCTGACTGGAGGAGGAGGATGCGAGGCTAGGTCAGGTTATGTCAGTCTAATTTCCTGGACGTGAATTGAATCCTTGCTGTGTCAATGGAAAAAGCCAAGTTCTGAACCATCTGGGAAAAGTTTAACCTTCTGAATTTGAAAACTTCTGTGGATTCTTCCATTCCTTCAAGACCGTACTGGCTTGTTGGCTTTCCCAAGCAATCCTTTAGTGCCTGTTTATGTGCATTAGAGAAGAGGGCAGGGAGCAAGGTGAGGGAATAGAGAAAAGTGGGGAGAGGAAACACTTTCCAAGCCTTACAGTAAACTGGGAAGGTGAAAAAGGAATGTCTTGTGTCTTAAAATATTTGCTGCAGTGTCAATAAAAACTATGGGTTTCTTGTGAGAAAAGATTTGAATGATCCCCACACCCCCCCCAGTCCAGTTGTTTAAGGTAGATTGGGAACAAGTGTTAGGAAACAAAAATTTAAAACCTAGGGAAGACAAATAAATACAGAAAGTAACATTGTCTCTGATGTGCTGGCTCTCCCCAAGAAAACAGCTGTAGCTTTTTTTTCCTGAGTTCACTGCCTGGCACTGCAATATGGTGTTACTCCCTCCAGCCAGGCTTCCCAAACTCCCAAAACAATGTCATCATCACAAAGCTAATGAAATTCCTCTGTGCATGTGCTGTTGGACCAAAGCAGAACTCAACCTAGAGAGACTGCTAATGCAGCAGCACTCGCTTGCTGGAAATGCACAGCCTGTGTGAAATTCAATTATTTGTTGTTTCTGAAAACATGACTTCATCACCAAAACAGGTTCTCTACTCTGTTTCTCTTCCCCTCCTCCTTCCCCTCCCCCAGTCCATATAATATTTCCATCAGACTTTTTGGTTGTGTGTGTTGTGAGTGACTTGTGTGTTCAAAGATAAGCAGTTCTTAGTATTTAAAGGGGCTCTTCATTTTGCAGTAGATTATGCTGTTGTATAACTGTCCATAAAGTAGTGTTTCAGTTATCAGACTAAATGCAGAAAACACCTGTTTATACTATAATAATTCTGAATAATCCTTGTTCACAAGAATACTTTCAGCTGGACTACATATGGGCTTTATTCTGCAGTGTTGAGTACCCTGACAGGATGAGTCATGATCAGGCTTTGTGAGACTGAAATTAAGTATAGGTTTTCTAGGTAGTGCCTTGCATTATGAAGTCGAATGCAGCAGAGGGGATAAAGAATTACAGTTTTGTATATTGGATCTTGCATTTCTGTTTTCTCTGGTTTTAAGAACTCAAGGACAAGGTATATCATCCTCCTTTTTTAACAGAATTAAGAGCAATGGTCTCAAGTTGCAGGAAGGGAAGTTTAAGTTAAATATTAGGAAAACATTTTCTCGCTAGAAGGGTAGTAAAGCACTGGAACAGGTTACCCAGAGAGGTTGTAGACTCTCTACCCTTGGTGGTTTTTAAGACCTGGGTAGACAAAGCCTTAGCTGGGATGATCTAGTTGGGGGCAGTCCAGCCTTGAGCAGGGGATTAGACAAGACCTCCTGAGGTCCCTTCCAGCCCTCATTTTCTATGGTTCTATGAAAGTGAAAATGATATTATTTTGTTCAAATATTCCTTTTTTGCTTTTCAGGATTCATTGCTGCTTACATTTGAAGAGGAGACAACTCCTGAAC
>NW_005842643.1:262892-263534 GCF_000455745.1 Alligator sinensis
GAACCGCTGGAGCTAGCAGTTAGAAGAGTCATAAGCGTTGTAAAGTCAGTCCAAGAAAAGGTAAACTTCAGACCTTCAGTCTATTAAAACAGTCTCTATTCCCACTGACTTCAGTAAGTGAGGTGCCTAAATACCTTTGAGCATATGGGCTTAAGCTCTTGTCAAGGCTGGTGAAAGACTGCATCATGGAATGTGTTAAGCTCTATGCATGCTTATTAAGCCATTTGCAAGTCTGGGGAGAGTGTGCTTCAGTGCTGCTAAATGCTTAACACATTTATTCCAAGGTTATGTGTGCATTTATGAAGATCACATGGTAAATATTATTTTTTAGACTCTCTCTCCTGCTTGCATTACTGTTTTTAAAGCATGTGTAGAGTGGCTAAAGGAGGAGAAAGAAGGGTATGTTTCTGTTTCTGGTGAGCAAAAATATTTCTCATTGTCTCTTTCTTGTTCTCTTTCTGCAGATCAAAAGGTGTACTTTGTACATCATAAAGACTATGCTAAATAAATAGGTACAAAGTCTAAGGAGGGAATTCTGGAAATGTTAAATTCTACTATTGGCTTCAGTAAGGCCAGAATCTTCTCTTAATTATGTGTTGTATGGCATACAAATACTTCAAAATATGGTAGAATGTACACTCT
>NW_005842643.1:263544-266318 GCF_000455745.1 Alligator sinensis
TAAGGTATATATGGCCAAATCTACTGACTTCAAATGATGATTGAATTTAGAGTTATAATATGGACAAAACTGTAGACATAAATGACCAAGTTTAGAATTTGAGTGGTTAATTTTAGGCATCTGAAGCAGAGTGACTTGACTTCATTTTTTCTGGGGGGGGAGCAGGGCTAAGTATCCACAGTGCTCAGATGTCTTTGACAGGTCATCCACCCTTAACTGACAGCACCCCCCCTCCCCCGGTTGGTTGTCAGGCAACTGAGATTAACAAGGATTTAGCAATACCACATCATATTGCTCTTCTCCAACTCCATCTCATGTCCTAGCAGTTGCTGTTTTGGTGGCTTAATACCACTAAAGGGATTTTCCTGGCATTGTAGAATCCAAAGAATCTGGGTTGGCCAGGATTATTAGGGCTGCTTTCTGTTGCAAGCAGGGTTCAGAACTTGGCCTAATGTCTCCTGGTAACATAAAGTTATGGTTACCATATCAGCTGTAACATGGATCTCTTGCAAAAATATAGTATAGTACAAAAGTCGGCAACGTTTTTGGGCAGAGTGCCAAAAACACCCACAACCTTGACTTGTAAGATGTTGGCATGCTAGGAGCAGATGGCTGGGGAAACGTGAGGGGCCTGATCCTTGTTGTTGTAGCACAGCCCTGGCCCCTTCTCCACCATCTGCCCCAAGGCATACGTGCACCAACCGCCAGCAGCTAGCCAAGTGGTGCTCCTTGGATCCTGGCACAGCCACTTCTAGCGTTGTGGCTGTCTGCCACAGCTGGCCCAGGCTCTGGGGAGGCCCTTGCTGCCCGTTGTAGAGCCTGTACTGCTTGCAGCAGGTGGCAGGGAGGCTGCAAGCAGCTGCACCCGGGTCCACAGAACCTCAGCCTGGATCATAATTGATGGCAGGGAAGGGGCTGGGGCTGCACTGCCACAAGGATTGGGCACCTCACAGCTCTCCTGCCATCCGCCCTCAAGCCAAACAAAATGCTTTCGTATGCCACACTCTAGCATGCGTGCTGGGGGTTGCCTACCTCTGGTATAGTAGTATGTGCATTTTAGCACAACTCTTAAACTACATGTGTGTGTGTACTTGTAATTATTTGAAACTAGCTATGGGATTTTTAAATTAAAAAAACTAGCAAGGGAACAAACATTTGAAAATGCATATAAATCTTGCAACATCTAGTTTTTCTTGTTTAGTTTGACAACTGTAGTCTAATTTTAATTTCTTCTGTTGCATCATGTTGCTCTAGTATAGTGCTATACCATTATAACTTGGCTAAGAATGGTAGAGACAGAGACAGTGAATAGCAAGGTTTTATTTTAATAGGTGGTCTTGCCTTTCAAGTGAGCTTCAATACCTAAGCACTGTAACTACACTACTGGGTGACATGCTTACCAAATAGTAGTGTCTCTTTAGAGGTTGAAACCTGCTTGGGTGTTGCCTGTGTAATTAGCACTGAAGGCTAAGGGAACTGTGGGATGGTGTCAGAATTCAGAAGTGGTTCAACATATCTTAAAAATCAAAATGCTTTTGCCTGTATAAACAGGTTTTTGTTGGACTCTATAATTTTGTAGGCCATGAACCTAACGGAAAATCAGACTCAGTCTCTGAATTTCCTTACTCTTAGTTTGGGGCAATTCAACCTTCTGGTCCCATAGGCCAAGTGCCACAGGCAGGGCCAGTCTGCAGGCTGGATCCAGTGCGGGGTCAGCCTGCAAGGTCAGTGATCCTGTGCACCAGCCCTGCCCCTCATGCTGGATCTGGCTACTGAATGACTCCTGTAGTAGTGTGATCCAGCTTGCAGCACTCCTCACAAGTCTGGAAATTTGGTGGTAGGAGATAATAATTACTATTGCCACAGCTCCCCAGCTGCCAAATTTCTGGACCTGTGAGGAGCCCTATATTTCAGATCAGGGCTCTAGGTTGATCACTAGTTTAGGGTACACCCTGTAGAGGAAGAACAGTATTATTTGAATTTCAGTGTAATGTCTTTACACAAGGGAGTGGTCCTCTGAGAAGTACTTTCACTCTTTTCCTAAATCAGGGGTCGACAACCCCCAGCACGCGTGCCAACCATGGCATGCAAGGCCATTTTCCTCGGCATGCGCTGGAGCCGGGGGTGGGGAGGCAGCAGCTGTTTGCAGCCTTCCAGCTGCAGCCGGCTTCAGCTCTGGGTAGCTGCTGTCAGCCTGAAGCCCGGGCTGCTCCCAGGTGGGAGGCTGCAAGCCCTGCTGTGAGCAGCCCAGGCTCCTTGGCTATCAGCAGCTACCCAGAGCCTGGGCCAGCTGCAGCCAGGAGGCTACAAACAGCTGCTGCCTCCCTAGCCCCAGCCCAGGCCCAACAGGCACAGTACTGGCACCTGCTGCCTTCCCAGAACAGGGAAGCTGCCTCCTGCTGCAAGCCCCACGCTGCCCAGTTCACACTTCCCCTGTGAGCATGGGAGCAGCGTAGGCAGCACACAGGGATGTGCCCCTCGCTGCTGCCCCTGCCTGCAGAGGAAGCATGGCCAGGGCAGCAGGAAGCTTGGAGCAGGCAGCTTTGTGTGCACCCCGCTGTGCCCTGCCTCACCAGGTTCCAACGCTGCTCTGTAGAAGCAGCGGTGAGGGCGGCACAGTGGGGAGCATTCTCGGTATCTGCTGCTGCCTCCCCAGAGCCTGGAGAGGGCCAGGGCTGGGGCCGAGAGGCAGCAGATGTTTGCAGCTGGCCCAGGTTCTGGGTAGCTGCTGACAGCCACAGAGCCCGGGCTGGGGGGGCAGGGGCTTTGGGGGG
>NW_005842643.1:266393-291401 GCF_000455745.1 Alligator sinensis
GTGGCCACGGAGCCAGGACTGGGGGGGGGCAGGGGTTTTGGGTGAGGGGCATGAGCAGGGCTGGGGGCAGGGGCTTTGGGTAAGGGGCAAGGGGCATGAGCAGGGCTAGGGGGCAGGGGCTTTGGGTGGGGGGCAAGGGTCAGCAGTGCTGGGGGGCAGGGGCTTTGGGTAAGGGGCAAAGGGCACAAGCAGGGCATCCTGCCATGTATCCCCTTCCCTTGTTCTGTTTTTCTGGTATGCCAGCACTCCGGGACCTTGCAAGGTAGGCATTGTGGGTTTTTTCGGCTCTCCAGCCAAAAAACATTGCCTACCCCTGTCCTAAATGCTTTCTTTTCTTTGTTTGTTTTCTCTTACCATTTCTGGGAGTTCCTCTGTTGCATGTGACTTGCCAAGCCAAGGAGTATCTATCACAAATTCATGGACTAATGACTAGCCCCCATGTACTTTTATACACATGGAACTGGTCTGCCTGTGTAAATATATTACTGGAAGTGCTACATAACTGAAATTTCAGGCCCATTCACACTGCAACTTTTAATTGAAGTCTATAATGTGTTACTGGTCTGCGGGTTCTAAACCTTGCTTTGTAACTACACGCTACATGTTTATCAACACCCAGGCAACTAAGAGCACTTTGCCCTTGCTCATGGCTTCAGCTAGCACATGGCTATCTTTCTGTATCTGTTTTAGCATGCTTTAATTATTTATAATTTAAATAAATTATTAAATTATTTATATTTACAACCTTCCTTATGCCATGTGCTTTACAAGTTTCTTAAAATACATTTCTTGCACCAGAGAGCTCACAATTTGAGATTATAACAAAATGTAACAAGTGGATACAACAGAAGATTGAGGATGGGAGGACAGTAAGCATGCAGCATATAACAAAGCTATGAATAAATCTTCTGAAGCATGCTGCACACCTGTATGTGTATCCTTAGTAGAGGTGCACTGATATATTGGTCACATATCGGACCAGCACTGATAAAAGGAAAATTAACTTTATCAGCTACCGGCTTTTTTTGGCCAGTGTAGCTGCTAATGTCACTGCTGAATATAATATGCCTTCTGGCCAGGGCCCCTGGACACCTTGTGCATGCACACAGCCTCCATGCACGTGGCCAGGAATGTGGCTGGGCAGTGTGGAGAGTAGCACCCTGCAGGTAAGTCTGTGGAGGGGAAGGGGCATGGGGGAGGGAAGGGGTGTGGGGGGGCAGACCAAGGCCCCCATGGTGAGGGAGGGAGTGGGGCAGGGGCAGGCACTGCCCAATGAAGGCAGTGAATGGGACCCCGGGGCTGGGAGCAGGGTGAAGCCACGCACCCCCAGGGGAGGCATGGGCATCATCAGCCTCGGTGGGGGGGGGGCATGTGTTCCCCTGGATTTGTGCGCGGGGTGGATGTGGACTGCCAACTGTGGGCTCAGGGTCAGGGGTGGCGGAAGCATCTCCCTGGTGGAGTGGCTGAGACAGGGCTGGGTTCAGTGCAGGCATGAGCAGGGCGGGCTCAGCTGTGTGGGGCAGGCAGGCGGCAGCAGTGCTGGGAGTGTGGCTATGGGGGGGCTAAGGCCCCTCGCTTGGGGTACTTTAAAGGTGGGCTTGGAGGCTACCCCAAAATTATAGCTACCCCAAAATTTGTCTTAGCCACGTCTCTCAGCACTGTCGCTATCTACCCGCCCTGTGCAGCCACACCCAACCTGCTCTGAGCCCAGCCCTGGCCCACCCCCCACATTGGGAAGAGGCTGGGGCCGCCCCTGGCCCTGAGCCCACCACCTGCATCCACTCTGTGCACAAATCCAGATGGGCACATGCCCCACTATACCGCCTCCAGTGGTGCACGCAGCAGCAGGGAGCCACACTCCCTCCCCGCACCTGCCTTGCACCCCCTATATGAATCGCCCATGGCTCTGTCCCGCTCCTGGCCCCTGGTCCCATTCACTGCCTTGGTTGGGTAGCACCTGCCCCTACCCCACTCCCTCCCTCACTGTGGGGACCAACATCTGCTTCCCGCCAGCCCCTTCCCTCCCCTCCCCCACACCCCTTCCCCTCCACAGACTTACCTGCAGGGTGCTGCTCTCCATGCTGCCCAGCTGCATTCCTGTAAATTGGCTATTGGACCGGTATCAGCCAATATGGTTGGTTAATAATCGGCTATCAGTATTGGCCAAGAAAGATGACACAGTTTCAACTCCTGTACCCGCTTATATTTTTTTCTTGTTTTTAAGAGGGTGTGGCTGCAGATTGAGGCCCCCACAGTGAGGGAAGGAGTGGAACTGGGGCAGGCGTTGCACAGCTGGGGTGGGACAGGCTCATGATGGATGTGCAAGTGGCTCGTCTGGAGGGCGCGGGGGGGCACGTGTCCCCGGATCTGCTCGTGGGGCGGGCTGGGGCTGGGGCAGTGCCAAGCTCTTTCCACTGGGAGGCCAGACCAGGCTGTGCTCAGGGCAGGCGGTGACAGTGGCAGAGCTGGGAGCGGAGCTATGGGAGGGGCTGCAGTCACTCCAGAATTCACTGTAGCCCCCCCAATGTCCTCCCAGCTCAGCCACCGCCTGGCCCGAGCTCAGCGCAGCCCAACTGCTGCCGTCACCACTGTGACCACCACGCACCATCTTGTGGTGCTGCTGTCGCTCCCACGCTGCTTTCCCATGGCCAGCCCCACTCTGCAGGCTGCTGACAGGCCTCGTGCCTGGCCAGTCATGTGCCACCCATCAGCAGCCCGTGTGACCAATCATGGGAAAGTGGTGGCAGCAGCGCAGGGCAGTGGGTGCCAGCTGGGCAGCACCCATGCAGCCCACAGAGAGGTGCCACTTGCTCCTGGGATCAGGCACAGAAGCACACTCCCTACCTTTCTCCCCTCCCTGTCATTCAGACCCTCGCTGCTCTCCAGGAGGGTGGTGGAGGAGAGCGAGCTGAGGTGGGGGGGAAGCTCTGCGGTGTGCTATGTGGGTTTGGCGGCGCCCAGCACACTCCTCCCCCTCCCCTGGGTAAGAGCCAAATAGTGGGAATGCATCGAGGGAGACACCGTCACTGCGCACCTGTCCACATGTACCCCCTACAACCTTTCTAAGTATCCCTGGGGGGTACACGTACCCCCCAGTTGACAACCCCTGCCTTAGATCTTTGTGCAGTAGGATGTGCTACTTAAGCAGCATAGAACAAGCAGCATACAAGTCTTCCAAAGCATCCTATTTCCTTCTGAAGTGCTATCTGAGAACTAGCCAGAGTAACAGTGCTATAGTAGTTCTTTGAGGACCCATTTGGGCTGTGAGCCCCACTGTATCATGCTCAGTGTAAATGTATACCAACATACTTCACCAGCTTTGAAGAGCTTAAAATCTAAGAAACTGGTGCATTTCCCAGGATGGGTAAAGATTGGATCATTTCATTTCTAAATAGCTAAGATGACAAAACTCAGGCCAGTTACTAATTATAGTTTGGATAGGATCTACATATATAGAATACAGCTGTTCTGCTTGTAAGTAGTAAGTATTTATTTGCATTGTTTTATTTCATTTTGTCTGTAGCTCCATTAAGATCATCCATTCTGTAAAGTAATCCGGTGGTCTAGAAACTGGCACACAAATTTGGCAAGAGCAAACTTTCAGAATCTTTCTAGTAACTTTTAAAATACAGCATACAACAACCTTTAAAATACAACAACCTTAAAATACAATTCTCCCATTTTTTCTCCAAAACTTTAACTTTGCATACTTTTTAAAAATATCCTCAAATAATCAGCTGTTCTGAGTTCATTAATTATACAACAGCTAATGATTTCCTAAGAGTGACCATGTTGTAATGCTAGATAAAATAAATATCAAAGGACTATTGAACAGTTTGCATTATGAATCTTCCAAAGGGAAGTGGCAGAGAGAAAGAGAGGCTTTATTATGGGCAGTAGTAGGAGAGAGGTGTTATCATCAGATAAGCTATGCAGCCTGCTTAGAAAGGCCTAATTGAACCAGTTGGCTCTGGCAGTTCTTTGAAGAGCCAAAAGCCACCAAGAGTTGGGCGCTTGAGCTCGCACTAATATAGGGATTCAGCTCTTTCAATCTCTTTTTGATCAGGCTTAAGATAGGTTTGAGGCCATTTATATCAGTCCCATCATCTTAACCTGTAGTCTCCTCAAGAGTTTATTATTGAGAAAAATTTCACCTGTTGTCAGATTCATGCAAACATAAGAATAAAGGTGTGGAAGGGACAATTCAGGCATCGCCATGTTGGCCAGTCTACATCAGCCCCTTTGGGAAAGCCATTCTGGGGTTCTGGGCCCATTTCAGAGCACTAGATTGTGTGTAATCTTCCTTTCCATAACCTCAGTCAAGTCCTGTCAGCAGTTGTGTCCAGTGGTACAACAGTGTTAACAAAACTCTTCCACGCTTTAATCATTTAGTTACTTCTGTGTGACCATAGAGTGGATGCCTGGAGTCTTCCATCTGCCCTGATCTTTCTTTTCTGCTCACTACCTTTTTTCTGATATCAGGTGGTGCAATGCCAGCTGCTAAGTACAGGCTATCCTTTGGTCTTGGCTTTAAACATCCTGTTTTTTCATGGCAGCTGTCAATTAGAACTGTGTCTAGTTTCTGGGCCTGAACTGATCTTTCCCATACTGGACATGCATACTCTGCAGTCGAGTAACACAAGGCAAAAGTAGTGGTTTGTAATGTAGCTAGCTTCACTCCCGCATTGAGGTGACCAACTTTCAAAACATTGCTGCAGGTCAGGTGCTGACTTTCCCTTTTGTTTTCTCTACATGTGCTTTAAAGATAAGTGTTCATTCCAGTGTAACCTCCCAAGTACACAGGGTTCGAGTGATTAGTCAGTGGGATTCCATCCCAGATGATGTTTAATTTCTGCTTGGCTTCTCTGTGGCGTAGGTGAGCTGTGGCTTACATCTTGGTTGAGTTGGTACAAAGCTGATTCTTATTGTAGTAATCTGAGAGGTTAGTGCATATGTCGGTGTGTTCTTAACAGTGACACGGTCCTTCTCCTGTGACATGATGTATAGATCATCAGCATATATGAAGCTCCATGTATTATTCAGTATGGGTTGGTCATTGGTATATATGTTAAAAAGGATTGGTGCTAGCAGGCCGCCCTGTGGGAGGCCATTTCATTGTTGTCTCCAGCAGCTCCATTTCCTGCACAGTTCTACGTAAAAAAGTTTACTCTTCAAAAGAGATTGAATGAGCTGCACTAGGTGGTAGTTGTGTGTCAATTTGTGGACTCTGGCAAGCAAATTTCAGTGGCTGACTGTGTTATATGCTATTGATATGTCTACAAACAGAGCACCTGTTACCATCTCTTTCTTGAATCCATCTTCTGTATGCTGGATGATGTTTAGTATTTGGCCAATGCCTGGTCTAAATCTGGCTTGTTCTGGTATTAGATGTTGTTCAATATTAAGTGAAAGGAGATTGAGAATAAGGCATTTGTAAAGTTTATAAAGCTGGCAAAGAAGTGACACTGGCCTAAAGTTCTCTGGGCCAGAGACATCCTTCCCTTGCTTTAACACATCTATTACGCAGGCTTGTTGCTATAACTTAGGTATCCTAAGGGTTGATGAGCAATTGTTAAAAAGGTGTAATATCTATAACTTGGTAGTGGGACTAGAGTGCTTGCTCCGCTCCGTGCATATGTCATCAAGTCCAGCTGCTTTGCCATTCTTCAAGTGACTTATTCTGGCATCAAGTTCATCTCTTGTGTATAGATAGTGTGCTAAAATGATTTTTCTCCAGATCAGTATGCCATCTCATCCATATTTTACCCTGTTTGTGCAAATAAATTTAGTGTTGAGCAGAAGCCGGTGAGCCCCTTGATTGGCTGCAGTGTTGTGGTTTTACTTGCTTTGTTCAGGTTATTACTCAGCTCGCAAATGGTTAACCATGCTTTTTCACTAGTAGTCTCTTCCTTCAAACAGTTTTTTTATTTCCATCACCTTTCTTCTTGGAGCTTGTTAGTTAGGGCCGTCCCTGCCTCAATAGTGTCTCCTGAGACTTAAACTTAGTAATTTTATACCCATTTGTTTTTGTGACATTACTCCCTGTCAATACACTAAGCAGATAAACACCAAGGAGGGAGAGAGCTAGAGAACAATTTTATCCCTTCCTAGCTTTGCCTAAATAAGCTCTGTTCTTTTTTGACTTATCATGTAAGAGAGGCTCTCTTTTCTCTTGATCTTTATTAATAGCAGACCTTCTCTGCTCACTTGTTCCAATCTCAGTTAATCATTGAAGAACATGATCAGAGCTGTATTCAGTGACTTCCAAAACAGCATTAATGCTTTCCTCTCAATTGTAGGATGCATCTGAGAGACATTTCTAGAACAGAATTTGTGGAGTTTTTTTTCATAGGAGACCCAGGTGCTAGTCATTTTCCTCTTCTGTCAATTCTAAATGATAGGCACCTACCTCTTTATAGCAGAAATCTGTATCCATACTCAGGTATTTAACCTTGTACTCTGTGCTGCTGATTTTTCATCCTATTTCTATTCAGGCATCCAGTTTCTCCTGTAGAATACTTTTACCCTTCTCTTAATGATACTTCTCAACTTTGTGTCCTCAGCTTCATTGGCAAGTCCTAACTTTTGTGTAAATTAAATTTATGAAAACATTAAATAAGATTTGTCCTAAGACTTCTTGAGGAACTTGCTAATAACTTGCCTTCAACCCAGTAGGTTCTCCTTCCAACACTACCCTTTGCTGTCTCTCTTCAGCCAGTTCCTTATTCTTAGGGACCACTGTAATTCGGACTTCAGGGGATTTTGGGGGAAAGCCCAAAATGTAGCATCTCCCACAAAGCCCCGGAAAACTGCGATTTGGCTAGAAATTGCCTGAAAACATGAAGAAGATGGAGGGCCAGGGGCAAAAAGTTTTTAAAAACCAAAAAACTTACCTGAAACATGGAGAAGACAGGCAGCAGAGCCCTGAACACTATAGAAACCTCACATATTTCCAGAGGCAGCTAGAAAGCATATTCTTAACAGAATGAATACATTATTTTTAAAATGATAGTCCAGCGGTGTTCAACTTATCCATCTTCACGGAATCTGGTCTGCAGTCTAGTCTGCTGGTTCAACCCCACATGTCACTCCAACCTCGCTTGTGCATAGTGCTAATGTTATCCAGTCAACGGAGCATTCTGTTTTGGTAGGACTTAATGAATGCTCAACGATAATTACCCATAAACATTTGCTTGAGCATGAGCAAGTTTTAATTTCAGTTTAGGATGAAGCCTTTATAATACCAGTAATTAGGAGTTTAACTATGCTAGTGTTTTTCATACTAACATAACTTTCTATGATGTTACATAGACTACATTATTGTAACTTGAATTACAAAAACAGGTTGGGTATTTTTCCCCCTTTATTTGTTTGCTTTCTGGCCATCTCTTGTATGAACTCTGTCATTACATATTCTTAAACTTTTTTTTTTTTTTAGTCCAGTGTGTAATGAATCTAAGATGACCTAAATTTGGATTTCAGTATTTTTACTGTATACGGTCCAACTTAGAAATGTGGACGTGAAGCATGCACCTAATTGAAAGGTGTATCCTTTCCAAAGTGGCACTCTTCATGAAAATTATTGGACTATTTATGCAGTGTCAGAAAGTGCCACTTCATATTACATTTCTTGCTAGCAGATTTGCTAACGTGTCAAATACAGCAAAGCGAAATTGATAACACTTGTGAAGAAATGTAGCTACTTCCATTTCTCAATGCAAGTGTGAGAATAAGATCTTTTCTGCTTTGGAAGACCACAGGAAACAGTTTTTTTTTCATATCTCTTGATTATATCTTACGATTCATTGTCTGTGATGGTCAATGGCTTTGTTCTGTAGACTATTCTGTGTATCTTGTGTTGCAAGCTTGGTAATTACTACGGAAGGAGATGATGAGCCATTTCACTCAGCAGCCCTCATGACCCTACCTGTGGTGCTGTGTGGATGTGGCTATAGCAGGAGATGGAAAGGTTTTCTGATGGGTGGGAATGAAAAGTCCCAACTTGGGTCAGAGACAGGAGGGCATGGGGTCCTGACTGCCATCACTGCTTCTTCCTTTGGCCAGAGCCCATTTCACTTGACCATGGCATAGCATGAGCAAAGCCCTGGGTACCAACTGCAGCTTGGTGTGGTTAGAACCCCTTACCACTGGGTCCAGAGACTCTGAGGGCTGAATCCAGACCCCAGCGCTAGATTGCGAAACTCTGGGCTATAGTGTTTCTGGATTAGGAAGTGACCCACTTGGAGTATCCCAGCATGCCTGTAGGTACCCATGTTGGCTAACGTCAGCTTACTGTGTGAGCTTCTGTAGTTTCCATAATTTGCCTGCAGGAGGGGAATGCAGACAAAAGTAGTTGGGTTTATTTCAAATCTGACTGGTTGTGACATGAACGCTTTTGAACTTTTATGTTTTAACCAATAAGTCATGAGGAACAGAACAGTTCTGAGCAATGAACAGCCCAATCAATCTGTGTCTCCACTCATGCAGGTTGACTATATCATTCTGATGGCATCTAATTTATTTGCTCTTGCTTAGACTAAAATCAGCCTTGAGGGTAAAAGAGCTATGTCTGGGTAACCGAGGGAGGAAGGGAGAGAGGACAAATGCAGTTTTCTCTGATTACCTTTGTGTCATTCCTTTGTGACCTATCACCTGGACAAGGGAGAAGAGACTGACATCATATATCTTGACTTCAAAAAAGCCTTTGATCTGGTATCCCATGATCACCTCTTAGCGAAACTGGCCAATTGTGGCCTTGGGTCCGCCACGATCCGCTGGCTGGGAAATTGGCTCCGTGGTCAGATCCAGAGGGTGGTAATTGACAGAAGTCAATTGTCATGGTGCCCTGTGACCAGTGGGGTCCCCCAAGGCTCTGTCCTTGGACCCATATTGTTCAACATCTTCGTTAATGATGTGGACATTGGAGTCAGAAGTGGACTGGCCAAGTTCGCCGATGACACCAAACTTTGGGGCAAAGCATCCACACCAGAGGACAGGAGGGCAATCCAGGCTGACCTGGACAGGCTCAGCAAATGGGCGGACAAGAACCTGATGGTGTTTAACACTGAAAAATGCAAGGTTCTCCACCTTGGGAGGAAAAACCTGCAGCATCCATATAGGCTCAGCAGTGCTACACTGGCTAGCACTACGGAAGAAAGAGACTTGGGGGTCATCATTGACCACAAGATGAGCATGAGCCTGCAATGCGATGCTGCAGCTAGTAAAGTGACCAAAACACTGGCTTGCATCCATAGATGCTTTTCAAGCAAATCCCGGGACATCATTCTCCCCTTGTACTCGGCCTTGGTGAGGCCGCAGCTGGAGTACTGCGTCCAGTTTGGGGCTCCACAATGCCCAAATGTCCAGGTCAGCCTGGATCACCCTCCTGTCTTCTGGTGTGGATGCTTTGCCCCAAACTTGTGAGAAACTTGAGAGAGTCCAAAGAAGAGCCAATGCGCATGATCAGAGGTCAGGAAAGCAGACCTTATGAAGAGAGGCTGAGAGCCATGGGGCTCTTTAGCCTGGAAAAGCGCAGGCTCAGGGGTGATCTGATGGCCACCTATAAGTTTATCAGGGGTGACCACCAGTATCTGGGGGAACGTCTGTTCACCAGAGCGCCCCAAGGGATGACGAGGTCAAACGGTTATAAACTACTGCAAGACTGTTTCAGGCTGGACATAAGGAAGAATTTCTTTACTGCCCGAGCCCCCAAGGTCTGGAACAGCCTGCCATCGGAGGTGGTTCAAGCACCTACATTGAACACCTTTAAGAGTAAATTGGATGCTTATCTTGCTGGGATCCTATGACCCCAGCTGACTTCCTGCCTTTCGGGCAGGGGGCTGGACTCAATGATCTTCCGAGGTCCCTTCCAGCCCTAATGTCTATGAAATCTATGAAATCATTCAATAAGCTGGTATGCAGGATGTGGATCCTCATTGGTAAGTGGGGTTTGCCTCCCCTGTGGCTGGGGAATATCAGGAGGGAATTTATTGGAAGAGATTTTTCAGCACTTTTTGTAATAAAGGCAGGGGCATGGACAGGAGCCTCCTGCAGTTTGCCAAGAAGTTACTGCCTAGGCATTTCTAACCAAGGCAGAGGCCTACAGCTGTACACAGCTTCTTGTAGGTCCCATGGCATTTTTGTTTATTATTGTTTTTACTATTTTAAGATATGAATTACATTTTCCCCAAACAGACTTTTCTACAGTAAAGTTTTAGGCTGAATCCATGAGTCAGGGGTAAAACTGTCTAGTTACTGAAACTGCTCTGGAGAATTAAGAGTGCTCGCTCTCTCTCAGTCCTCCAGAAACAGAGTAAAGATATTTCAGGCACCCAGACTATGAATTAACATTGTCAGATGTTTGGGTTTATTTTAAATTTAACCTTGGCTTTAATTTTCTGGCTTTTCAACATCATGTTCTTTTCTTTTTCCTTTTGTGGACTGTATCTTGAAAGGAATTTTTACTTTTAACCTATTGTTTATATCAGAGCTGTCCAACTTCTGGGCAGCTGGGAGCTATACACCATGCAGACTACAGTCCCTGGAGTTGTCGGTGCCCCCCCTGCACTGGGCTCTCCTTCACCATGCAGCTGTCACCCCCGTGTCTCAGACGGCTGGAGCCGACTTGAGGTGATATATAAATTGCTCGGTCGTTTGGGCGGGCTGGTGAATGGAGAGGCAGACAAAGCGTATTGGTTGCGAAAAGCTTTACTTACGCCGCTAGTAGTCACGACGCAGGTGGTCCGGTCGCTTAAACAACTACACGAGTTGCTCCAGCTGGCAAGGCTCAGGCCAGCGAATCCGTACACGAGTCAGGCCGGCAGGGAAAAGGGTACGTCGAAGGATTGCGCTCGGTGACGGGGAAAAGAATCGATAGGTGATCAGGCTATCGATCAGCTCAGCTGCAAGTCAGGAATCTTTAAAGGCACTCTGCAGCGTGCTCAAAGTTCTCCGACTTGGGCAGAAGTCGCACAGAATTTTATACGGCTAGCAAGCCAATCACTAGCCACCATGTAGGAATAATTTAGAACTGGCCAATAGTGGGACACAAATTTGCATGCGAATGGCGGGGACTCTCTTTCACCCGGGGTTTCTGTTGCAGCAGAAAACTTTTGCTGTGCACAGAGACTCTCATGTGGCGGGAAAATTCCATCGTGCCGAGGCACTAAAATCATTGGGTTGTGACACCCCGCACTGCCCACAGTGCACACAGCAATAGCAGCTTGGCTTTGGCAGTGTAGCATCCTTTCCCCTCAGGGCCACATGTGCCACTTGTAATGCAGGCAGCCCTGCTTCTTCCATTGTTGCATGCTGAGTGAATAGCTCAACCCCCTTTCCCACTGCGCACACAGCATGGGCAACCCTGCTGCAGCCCTGCCCATATGCAGTTTGGGCACCCCACCCCTGTTGCTGTGCTGCGCTGGCTACCAGGAGCAGGTCAGGAAATACAAGCTGGAGGAGGGAGGGGGAGTCTGATGAATCTGGATGCTGTAGCAGGAGCCATGGTGGGGTAGGGGGAAGGAGTGGCAGCTGGGCAAGAGCCATGGGTTCCATGCAAGCCCTTCTGGGTCCACATGCAGCCCATGAGCCACGAGTTAGGCAGCCCTGCTTAGACTGTTAGACAGCTTAATCAAGGGTGAATGTGGGCTTGAAAGTCTGCTATATGGTGGCACTTTCAAAGAAATCAACTAGTGCTTGTAATACGCTAAGTCAAGTTACTCACCCTGAAATCATTCTTAAAAACTCTCCTCCTACTAAAATTATGGGAAGGCACCCACTTATTTAGGCAGTATTAGGATCTTGAGTGGTAAGAAAATGTTTAAATTAACATGTGAAATGGGTGATTTTTTTTACAGTACGTGTACATAAAATGTAATTTGAGGGAAACCAACATAGGAAATGTGAAAGGAAACAAATACTTTTAATTGCATTTGCAGTTAACTGCGTGTTGCCAATTGTGCAGGGAGAAAAAATAACTGCAATGTTGTAGCTCTCTTGGGAGGTACAAGGAAGGAAAGAGAAGCTGAGGTAGCTAGTGGAAACCAGCTAGTGAGTGGAGAAGGAAAGTAAAATAATTGTAAGTTTCTGAAATTTTGGACTTGTTTTACATGGAAAAAATTTCATAAATAACCGCTCAAATTGTTAGACTTACAACTATCATTAAGAGTTTCCTTTCACTATTACAGAAAGTGTATATTTTTATGTGCTTCTTACTTCAGGACCAGTGAATGAGTTGGGGAGTTAAAGAAAGGGAATTTTTGTATGTCGCTAACATTGAGATGCACAAACTTTTTGTTCAGTTTTGTTAGCAAAATATGGATTCTTTATGCAAGCAGCCACCTTCTACCTATCCATCAAAGATTTTGCTTAGCCAAGTCCTGCTCCCTGCCATCCTGTAAGTTCATAAATAGGCAGTAGGGCTGTGTGAAGCTTCGGTCCCTCTGATTTGATTCGGAGATTCGGCCACTGAAATGGGCCAAATCTCTGCTGAATCAAATCAGGGACCGAAGCTTCACACAGCCCTACTGCCTATTTATGAACTCACAGGATGGCAGGGAGCAGGACTTGGTCTGTTTAAAAGTGAGTAGAATTAGAATGGTCTATTTAAAATAAGGAGAAATTTCTGCTAGGCATCTGAAAGAAACAGCTCAAAAAAACCCAAAAAACAAATGAGGGGGCATTTGGGCTTTAATTTTCCTTTATTTCTTACTTTCTCTTAAATGAAAACACATTTGGCTAATTTTATGCCAGAATGCTTTACATGTTATGTTGCTCAGGGGTGCTTTACTTTCATGAGTCATCCATTGACTTCAACTGGAATACTTCTGAAATAAGGTGCCCCTTGGTGAGCAAGGATATTATATCACTTTCCACTAGCAAACCTGGAGTGTCTCTCTTTTTTTCTGATGGAGCTTGTAATTAACTTATTTTGTTACTCTCTTTCACTCTTTCAACTGGTAGCAGGGGATAGGATTGCTAGCGGATTGTCACTGGGAAATAACCACATTAGCATGCTATATTTTGTGTTTCTAAACTAGTTGTACAAATATTGGCTATTATGGTATAGTTCTCTTTGAGACAAGGTAAAAGGAAAAGATGGAGCAGGCACTGGGGTAGGTGTTACTCTGTTGGCTCAAGATTAAATGGGCTTGGCTGGGTTATGTGTGTGTGTTCACATACAGATAAAGTACCCTAAAGAAGGGAGGACCTTTTTAATTAAAAAAAAGTTCTTAGATTTTGAAAGGGGTGTCTTAATATTATTAGACTTTAAGAATAATAATACCAACAGGTTTTCAAATCAAAGGAAAGAAAGGTGCTGTGGGCTGAAGCTGAAAGAGAAAAAGAAACTGAGCACCAGATTGGGGTTTTGGAGTCTTCATTTTAAACTGTGTTTTTTATTATAGAATTATGTGTATTACCTTGTACAAATAATCAGTTATGTGAAAATAATGGAAGTAAGAAATGAGAATTCAATGCTCAGGAAATGAGCTCCCCTTACCCTCTCACCCCAAGCTTTCAGAGGACACACTGATTTAAAATTTCAATCTCAAATTCTTAATCTTTTGCAGTTTAAGGGCATGTCCGCACATGCAGGTACATGCGCTTTCAGCAGCTCAAATAGAAGTGGCACAAATTTGAGCTGAGGCTTTTTGCCTCAGTGCAAATGCCCAGACATACACTTCGCTGTGGGACAAATTGTGCCACTTGGAGCAAAATAACCCTGCCCAGCTCCTCCTGGATCTGCTGCCAGGGGGAGCTAGAGCAGGGGTGGGCAATTATTTTGAGCGGAGGGCCACTTACCCAGTTTTGGCAGGCTGTCAAGGGCCGCATGGGTAGCCCCGCCCCTTGACAGGTGCCCCACCCCTGGTCACCATCTTGGGACCAAAATCCCAATGTCTTGGGACCAGTGTCCCAGGGTCAGCTCTGGTGGGGCCCAGAGCAGGGCACAGGCCAGCAGGGGTCTGTGGAGCCGGGCTGGGCTGCACCAGCAGGGAGGAGGGAGTTGGCCCGGCTCCATAGAGCCCCTGCTGGCTGGGACCCCGCACTCCTGCCACCCTTCTCTGGTCCCCACCGGCACTGGCCCCGGGACACCGCTGCAGGCCCTGTGCTCCCACTGGCTCCCTGCACGCTCACACCCAGTGCCCCCCAGCCCCACGGTACAGGTGGGGGGCAGCACACAGCTCTCCAGCAGGGAAGAAGCTGATTCTGAGCATGGGGAAAAGTGGCCTCTCGCCTGCCCCATGGCCAGCGCCCCGCGCTGCAGGCACTCGCAGCCCATGCGGGGCTGTCTGGTGCAGGCACAAGCATCCTCATGTGGGCTGCAAGTGGCTGCAGCGCAGGGTGCTGGCCATGGGGTGGGCAAGGGGCCACTTTTCCCCATGCTCAGCACCAGCTTGTAACCTGCCCCACTGCCAGCCTGGCAGTGGTGCCAGGTTACAAAGTGGTGCTGAGCGCATGGGTGGGGGGGCGGGGTGGAGAAAGCTGCCCCTCCCTGCCCCATGCCTGGCACCCCACGCTGCAGCTGCTTGCAGCTTGCCTGGGGCTGGCTGTACCTGCTCCAGACAGCCCGCTCCTTCCTTGCCCAAGGTCCCCCCCGCTTACTTGAGCTTCCCGTGCTGGGGCAGCCATGTGCTCCCAGCCCAGAAGCCAGGGCTGGGGCTTCCGGCTGGGGGGCGGGGCCAGGCGGACCCGCTGTTGTTGGAGCCTGCAGGGCTTCCCCTGGATCCTACTGCATATTTGACAGGAACCAAGGGCAGAGAAATATTAATTTTCTACATTTTTTTAGGGGCCCCATGGGCCGGATAGAATGGCCTCCCACTCCTGAGCTAGAGGCTGGGGCCAGCACCTGTACTGGCCCCAGCAGTATAAAAAACTGCCCTGGCCAGCAGCTTAAGGCTTCATGCCCTGAGGAGCTTCTGAGGCCCAGCCACTTGGTATCTGGGGACACTACCCCTTGTGCCAGATGGACTGCTGAAGCAGCATCCCCAAAATCACTTTTTAAATTCCCCCAAATCCATGCTCTTCCACAAGTAGAATAAAAGACCACTATATATATATATTTACATATATAATGAGGGAGAGAAATATCAGTTGGGCAATGTTTTATTGCTGTATTTTCAATATTAAAGCAGTTTGGAAGCCTACCAGTGTCCCTGTCAACGTAATAAAATAAATTCTAAATATCTATATGTTTTGATGTTTGCTTTTGGATTTTGTGTCATACAATGGGTATGTTATGGGGGGGATGTGGAGTTTGCAGAAGTGGGGTGGGACAGGGTATGTGTGTGGGGGTGGGTGTGGAGAGATGTGGGGGAATGCAGGTGAGTGTGGGCTGTGCGGGGGGGTGGGGCCGGGCAGGAAAGCAAGTGGGGAGCTGGGGGAAGGAGGGAGAAGCCAGGGGAGAGATGGGGGAGTTGGGGAAGTGGGGGGCTGGGGGCTGGGGCCAGGCAGGGCCCCTCAATACTCCCCTATCCCCTCCTCCAGCCCCCTCTCCACCCCCTACTTACCTGGCACAGGGCCCAGGTCCAGGTCACTGCAGCAGTACTGGGGAAAGAGGCAGCCATAGAGACACTCTGGCACTCTGTGGAGGACCAAGCTTTTGGTTGCCTCAGTGCACGGTCTGGGACTGTGCCCTGCTCCGCTTTTTTGTTATGTTTAGATACCTGGATATCCAGGTGTCAAATTTTTCCCCCACGCTGCATATTTGCAGCACGGGGAATGGTTTTTTGTTCCCGCACATGTATCTTGCGGCATCTCAAAGGGGTTTGAAACACTGCAAGAAGCACATGCATGCTCGTGCTCATGCTAAGAGTGTAGATGTGACATTCAGGCACTTAAGTCTGCCTTCATATACAATGAGGGGTATTTCTCAATTAATTAGGGCTTATTAAATGAATTTGCTAAAATGAAGGCTTTTCTAAGTGCTATGTACCAAGGTTAGGAATTCCTGAACTCTTTAATTGCTCTGCCTACACAGAGTAGACTATTTTTAAACCATTTTACCCTTACTTTCAAGAAACCATCTGAAGAAGGCCATATTTCTTTTTCTTTTTTTCCCCAGGTGATTTCTTGTGATGTAGTGGGAGATTCTATTCAATTTTTTGTCAGCGTGTCTCAGAGTTCACACGCTACCACAGAATGTCAGTTGTACAGTGTGAAACTGTCTCCACTTCATTTGCAGGTAAAGTGCTTTGTTTTAAATCTTTGTCTTTCCCCCCTCTCTCCTCCTCTCTAAGATTTGAAAGTAATTGGACCTCTTTTTTTCATTTATTTTACTTGTCATAGTGTGGTCCAGCAAGATAGTGAATTTGAATCTCATTGTCACAAAGACATTTATATTCTTATCTTAAAAAGATTCATGTGTCCCAACTAGTTGTATAAACTTCCAGGGAGAGCGATGTAGGTAAAGAACATTGTATTTATATATTTGTAGACTGATACTAAACATTTTGGTCTATAAATCTTATATTTTTGATCCATAACCAGATTACACACTAAAAGCTGAAACAACGCTTTCTATTTTCTCAGAATACTATAACTTAAGAGTTAAATGTAAAGTTGGCATCACTGACCGCTGTGGAACTGTAGCTGCTTACATCAGTGATGAGGTTGATCTAGTGCTTTTCTGTGGAAGGCAAACTATTTGTAAGACTTTTAAAAAATAAAAATAACCTATGTCATTTCAACAGCTGGAACTCTGCATGAAAGAGAAAGGGGAAGACATTGAAGTTGTGTGGTCCTTCATTAATGCCCCAGAAACGAATATTGAAATCCACCCAAAAGCAGTGCAGGAGGTCAGTCAATAAGTTTCTGTTGGTTTCTTCAACAAAATCTTTTAGGTTAAGTTATGAATTTTCTATGCACCTAGCCCCCTGCAAAGATGCCTAAGCATTAAAGCTTGGTTGAGATAAATTAGACACAGTCTGAGAAAGAAACCTTTTGCTGTATCTTTGGATTCATTCTGACATACTTTGATTTTTCTTAATTTTATATAAAATGACTCTGATTTAAGATATTACTACAGCTTCCCAAATTCATTTGAAAAATGTAAGGCCCTGCACCATCTAGGCTGGTACTGGAGGATGGCAGTGTTTTTTTGAAACAGTGTTGACTTTGGCATATTTTTATTTGTACGAAAGAATCTAAATACCTTGGCCTTCTGCAGTTCCCTTTATGTGTGCAGTTGGTTCACGCTTTCTGATTTGTGAACGTATTTGGAACCATTCATTAATCCTCACCCTCATGCTTCCCAGACTAGGGAGTTGTACCTTTTTATGGCCTGTTACACCTGTTTCAGTAAGGGGGTGCCTGTATGGTGTGCAGTGTCTTATGTGTTTAAGCTTTAGTCCAGTTCCAAACTGTTTCTGAGGAGATGTACTAACTGACTAGTGACCTAGGGAAAACCCAGTTTTTTCATAGATTTGTACATAAATGTAAAACAAAACACACTTCAGAAGACTTCTTTAAATGTAGATTTACTGTGTATGTGCAACAGCCTAAATGATACCATTCCAAGAAGTTATGGTCAGTTATCCATGTATAAAATGGTTGCTAAGTGCATATTGACAGATCATAATGGTTCTGACACAGTAATTGTGGCCAGTGGTATTCAAAACTCTGGGTTTTTTAGAAGACTGACTACCAGGTATTGAGAGCCATCAGAATCTGCTGTGCTGTGCTTGGGTTTAAAAAACAAACAGACAAAACCTTAATTAGAGTAACTATAGGTTTTATAGTTATATAATCTGATGGTGTATATTTGATTTGTATTAATGTTGGAAGGGAAATACCAATATGTTGAAACCTGTAAACAGTGTACACTTGGAAATTGTTTCAGCGTCCTGTATTTTAAGGATGCTATTTCCATACCCTCCCCACCTCACTTTCTTTTCTTTAAAGAAAGTACTTTCCAGTCTGACTCTGAAGAACTGAAGATCTTGCTTGCATACAAGTCTTGCATTCCCAAGATGAAATCTATGGATTTTTGGAAGTAACTTGGCTATGGTTTTAATGTTTCATGTGTTTGGAGGATTGAATGAAAGCTTATATTTAAAGAGAGATAGGGGCTAATATGTGGTGTATGCACATGTGTGTGGGCAGAGGGAGAGAGATTTGGGGTGGAGGTTGCATGTTAACTTGTTTTGGATTTAGAGCTGTAGTGAGGAGGAGACTTGAGCAGAGAAAAACCCTTGAGTTATCAAAGAGAGAGTATTTTATCACAGGCAAGAATAGGAGGGAAGTCTGAAAAATGCAGAAGGCAAGAAAGAGAACTTGTCTACATAGGGAGAATTTTCCACAAGAAAATGGGGTAGAGGAGCTGTTGTTGCAGAATAATTCATTGTTAGGATATTCCAGAAGAATTCCCAGCCTGGTTGGTATTTTAGAATAAATCACTTCATTCTTGAATAGTTGCTTCACTTTGGAAATACCCTAATTAATCTGAAGTGGAATCTACCCTGGGAGCTGTTCTCGATTGGCTGTTGAGTAGCAGCTTGTCTTGAAAAGCTGCTAAAATAGACTTCCTTGTAAAATTCTTAGGTGCTTTCCAATATTCTTTTATTGGATCAGGAGGGTAGGTAGGCAAGGTTTTAATTCTGGCTGATGACCAGGTCTTTCCTATTTCTCTATTGCTTGTATTCATAACTTGGTAACAATAAGTGGAAGAAGTCAGCAAGCAAGTGGAATATAATCTTTGAGACACCTCTGTTTATAGATTTTTAATTTTTTTTTACTTTTTTTCCTCATGATTAGTATGTGTTTCACATTCAAAATTCAGCTCTAAATGTTAATGTGTGTGCAGGTTTTTGTTTAAGGAATCAGAACTTAAGGTGGAGGTGATATGTTTTATTAGACCAACTAGATTTTTGCAACAACAAAAAAAAATCGTTATTTGCAAACTTTCAGGCACAAGCTCCCTTTTTCAGGCGTAGAAGAAAAAATTGTAAAAGTTTTCCTAGGTAGAAATGAAAGTTCATATTTCATAGGAGAGTTGAAGGTGTGGTAAAATCTCCTGTTTGAAACAGTTCATTTTATGCAGATTATGCTGAGAGAAAAGTGGGAATAGTCTGTTTACTTTGAAGTTGTTTGGTGGTAAGGAGGATGTAGTTATATCTCCTTCTGGTTATGATGTGTCATATTTCCTAGACGAATAAAAAGATGGAGTACTCTACTGGGCTGGCATTTCTTATGTGGTGAGGTTTTTGTTTAAGCTTTAAGCAAACTGCTTCAACCAGGCATGAGAAAAATATCTGAAAAATAAGCTAATGATAGTTGGCAAACTTACTTGTTACCAAAATTAGTGTTTCCTGGAATTCTCCAGATTTCAAAAATATTTATTTTTCTTCAAAGCAAATTGCTTTTTATACCCCCTTTCCCAGAAAAGTCTTGTTAAAAAACAAAACTGAAAACCCAGTGGAAGTTTTCAACAGGCTGTAACCAAGACTTAACTATACACCTCCTTGTTGTGCAAAGGATGGTGACAATGCCCAAATGGACAATATGGAAATTGAGTTGTAATAGTCCTTTGGATATTTTGGAGCACAGTGTCATGCAACTTGCCCACCTTATTTTTTTCTCATTTTCCTGATGCCTAAACTTGTTATAGGAGGCACGTCTGTATGTATGACATACAGTTAGTTAATTCTGTCAACAATGCCTGCATGTATTCAAAGGACAGCCCTGTACAATGGGTAGCAAAATAGGATTTATGGACATTTCCAGTTGGAATTTTTCAGGCTTACCTAATAAACCGTCAGAGTTCAAAGGTTAGGAAAGCACTGTGACTTTGAATTCAGGTAGACCTGTAATGATGATTTATTTGCCTCACTTTCTAGAACAGGGAAGAGCTCAGGTTTGTGATGCATAGGGCATTCCTTTTCCAAGTTCTTAGAGTTAACAGCATGTGGTCACTGTGTTGCAGCAGGAGCTCAGGGTCTCCCAAAGTTGGGTGTTCGTTTGGATGCCATTTGGATGCCCAAAGTATGGGGACTGATTCTTCCAATAACCTGTTAAAATAGCTTGGGTTTTACAACAGGGTCTGTTTAACCACCTAAATCATGTGGATCATCTGAATTGAGTACATGGCATATGCTGTGCTCTGGTAGAAATAAATGTTTTAGGGCAGGAAGGACAACCTGTGCCACAAGTGGCATGGGCGACCTCTGTGTGTAGCACGTAGTGGATCAAGGAAGAGACAGGCAGCACAGCAGTATATAGGGCAGAGTGAGAAGTCAGGCAGGGAGTACGAGGCAGGAAGCAGAAAGCAGAGCAGCAGTTTGGGCAGAAGGAAGGGATTGGAGTGATACGTGGAGAGGTTTCAGGACTAGCTTATGTCATGCTTGCCAAAAAGTTTGGCCCCCAATGGTTTAGAGTATGGCTTCCAGTGACTAATAATTGGGTGTACTGAACGCATATATATATTTATGTATATGTTTATAATGTATAAGAGGGCTGTCCAACTTCTGGTCACCTGTGGCCCACACGCCATGCAGGCTGTCATCTGGGGGCTGCACAAGATGCAGTCCATAGACCTGGGGGTCACTTAAGATGTGGACAGCCTCCCCCCGCTTGTCCCTAATTGTGAAGGCAGCCTAGCATGCACTCTTCCCCCCGCAAACAAGCATAGTACAGGAAGCCTGGCTCCCCCTTGCTGCCTGAGCAAACCCTCCTTCCCCTTTCTCTCCTGACCACACATGCCACCCACCTGCAGTACAAGAAGCCCTAATCTCTTCCTTTATTGTATGAACTATGAGCTACCTGACTGCTGTATGTGCAGTCCCAGCAGCCCCTGGTCCTCTCCCACTTGCATGCAGCTTTGGCACTCTGCCCTCTCCTGCTCTGCTACCTTGTCCCCAGGAGCTGGAGCAGGATGTAAAAACTGGAGGAGGGAGGGTAAGCCTGTAGAACCCAGTTTCCACAGCAGGAGCAATAGTGAGGTAGGGGGAGGAAAGGGGTGGTGGCTGGCCAGGAGCCTGGAGGCCACATGCTAACCCTTTGGGGGCTGCATGTGGTCCGTGGGCCACCAGTTGGACAGCTCTGTTGTATAAGATCCTGTAAGATGGCTCCCTTTCTTTAGAAGTTTTGGACAGTAACAGCATGCTCTTCTTTTAGAACATAAGAAATGCTATACTGGCAGTTCACAGCTCCATATAGCCCAGTATCTGTTTCTTGGGATACGATATTTAGGATATTGGGGGCTTATTAGAAATACATAGAAGAGTTCTCTGTTGTGGAAGCACTGCACCAGCCTGTCCGTATATTTTGCTATCCATCTCGAAGGAATGGAAGTTGAGCCTTACCTAAATTCTGCCTGGAACACTTTCCCTCCAATTTTTGCTTCTATGCAATAATTTAATTTTAAAAGCCCTGTCCAATTGCAAATATCAAAGAAAAATAAATTTTGAATAGCATGTTGTCACTGATCAGCTCCAGCAGTAAACTTTATACCAGACCAACAGAAAACAACTTGCTGCAGTTTATTTTTATATAAAAATGCACCAATCTGGTAAAGCTACCTCCATAAACAACATTTGGCAATGAACTTTGATGCCTGTAACATTAAGGATCAAGGATAAATGGATGTTGCTGTAAAATGCATTTAGAAAGAATTTTGTGGATAAGCAAAATGAATAAGAATAATAGCCTCAGTTTCCTGACTTGAGCAGCCTATATTTATAAGGCCTGTCAGATGTGCAGCTGAAGGCCTGATAGGATGTGAGGTGAGATCCTCACAGTCATGCTTCCTGCTATGCCACATGTGCATGGCAGGAGACATGATTGTGGGATCCAGCATCAGATCCCAATACAGCTTATTGCTAGTGAAGAGGGAGTCTGGGATCACAATCCCAGGCTCTCCATGCACCAGCAAGTAGTAAGCTTCCAGGGCTGGAACCTCTGTCAGCTGATCTGGGCTTAGTTTATCCAGCCCAGCTTGGGACTCCCAGCCAGAGGAGCACATGGTGTGTCCCCAGGCTGGGAGCCCAGATCAGCTCTCAGGGCTCCCAGCCGTGGGGGTATACTTCAGGGCTGTGAGCTCCAGCCTGGCCACACTTTTTGTGTAGTAACTTTGTGGATTGTTCTTTGTTTTATCTCACCATTAATTGCATTAACATGTCGCCAGGTAAAAACTCAAGATGTGATTACACGGTTAAGATTGAGAGAGTCTTAAGTTTCACCCTACTGATTGGTCTGTGTTGACTGCGAGGCACTGCTTCCCAGCTATTGTAAATCAGCACCATTTCATTTAAGTCTGTGGAGCTGTGCTGATTGACACTATCTGATAATATGCTTCGTCTTTTTTCTTCTGTCTGTTTAATATGTACCAGTGAGATAGTCCAGTGTTATAGAGTGTGAAATCATTGAGATTCCATTTTGATGTTGGTAAGGACTCTACCCTTTCTGTATGTCAGTACTGCATTTGACTTTTATACCGCATATTTTTGGTCTCTCTCTCTCATGCGTTGTTTTTTATTTATCAAGTGACTAAATAATTGCTCACCATGTTTGGTTGTTGGCAGTAGACCTTCTTATGACAAAGCATACTCTGATATTAGAGTAGACTGCATGCTCAGCTATCAAATGAATTTCTGTATTTAATATTGCTTCTCCTGATTAATTAGAAGCAAAAATTTTTTTCTTCCTTACTAGGGTCAGATGCCTGGGACATGTGCAATATCTGTTCTCAGAGATATTTTGGAGAATCTATTTATTTCAGTTTCTCCATCAGTAGTTTTGAGTACAAAGCCTACAGACATAAAGGAGGTACAGGTGAGTACAGGCATTTTTCCAGCTCCTTTTTTTGTTAATATTTTGATCTCAAGAAAAAAGGCATTCATGACTCAGTGAATAAGTCTAATATGGGAAACGTATAAAATTGCATAACCATTGGCACAGAAGATTTTGGAATACACAACTCATATGAATAGCTAATGCTACACTCCAGGATTTTTGTTTGCTTTTTTAATAATTTAACATGGTGGTTGTGAGCATGTGACACATCCAGTAGCATTTTACATCATCTCTTGTCTTGCTTCATTTTCACAGAATGTACAGAACGTAGGAACTCTCCCTCAGGGCACCAGTCCTCCTAAACCTCCAAGGGCTCATGAACTGAAACTGCTAGTAAAGGATATCATGGCTACCCTGATGGATCCCAGTGCTGCAGGTGAAACAGTTACTTTAATGCAGCAGGTGTTCTGCTTCAAAGCTACAAGGAGAGCACTATTAACAAAAAAGTCTTAATGATCATGCTTTTGGATGGAATGTATTGCAATTGGGTGGATCAGATAAGTTAATTTATTTTCTCCCAGGATGTGGATTTCCCTTTCCCATCAGCTGCCCCCATGTCAAGCAGAATGTGTTCTCTCCCCTCTGTCCTCTCTACTTCCTACAATGAGTACATGGGATGGATAATTCTATTTTCATTTAAATAATTGAGACTCCTTTGCAAAGCTCAAGGCACCTTGGCACACAACAACATGCAAGCAGCATTAAATAACTATTCCAAAAAGGATTTTAGCAGCCAGTCTCCACCACAAGAAAACTTCTTCTTCAATACCCTAATGCCATTATGGGAAGTATCCCTTTAACCGTTTCCCAAAGCCATACTGAGCAGATGACTTCTGTGGTATGCCATATTTGGGCTCCAGAGGCCTTTGTACACACCAGAAAATTAACCTTTAAAGTGGCTTAAATGCCCTTTTGCACCGCTTTAATGATACAGCTGTTTACGCTGTCAGCAGCGTCTTGTGCATTAAATGACTTTGGGACACAGCAAAATAAAACATGTCCAACGTGCTTTAGTTTGCCACCTTACAGCTGCAGAGGGAAGCACCAGGCCCTGTGCAGCTCAGGGGCTGTGCAGGCAGCCCGTCCAGGCAGGACCCACTGAAGGGGGAGAAAAAAAAAGCTGTGAGCCTGATCCTTTTTTTTTCTCTCTCCAGAGCCTACCTGCCTGCCTGAGCTGTGTGGGGCCCTGGTGCTTCCCTCCATGGCTGCGGGGGAAGCGGGGGGTGGGGGGGGCTGGCTGGTGCTTCCCAGGAGCACCCGGGCCAGGTGCCTGTGGATGGGTACAGCCTGGGAGACACCACCGCTGCTGCAGAAAGAAGCACTAGCCTCTCCCCGCAGCTCAGGGACCGCTCCACCCATTGGCAGCTCATCAAAGACTTGGCAAAGTCTTTGAAAAAATTATCAAGGCTCACATTTGTGAGAGCCCGGCAGGACAAATTACGCTGAGGGGAAACCAGCACGGGTTCGTGGCAGGCAGATCGTGCCTGACCAAGCTAGTCTCTTTTTATGACCAGGTTACGAAACACCTGGACACAGGAGGAGGGGTAGATGTCGTATACTTAGACTTCAGGAAGGCCTTCAATACGGTATCCCACCCCATACTGGTGAACAAGTTAAGAGGCTGTGACTTGGATGAATACACAGTCCGGTGGGTGGCGAATTGGCTGGAGGGTCGCACCCAGAGAGTCGTGGTAGATGGGTCGGTTTCGACCTGGAAGGGTGTGGGCAGTGGGGTCCCGCAGGGCTCGGTCCTTGGACCGATACTCTTTAATGTCTTCATCAGTGACTTGGACGAGGGAGTGAAATGTACTCTGTCCAAGTTTGCAGATGACACAAAGCTATGGGGAGATGTGGACAAGCCGGAGGGCAGGGAACAGCTGCAAGCAGATCTGGACAGGTTGGACAAGTGGGCAGAAAACAACAGAATGCAGTTCAACAAGGAGAAATGCAAAGTGCTGCACCTAGGGAGGAAAAATGTCCAGCACACCTACAGCCTAGGAAATGACCTGCTGGGTGGCACGGAAGTGGAAAGGGATCTTGGAGTCCTAGTGGACTCCAAGATGAACATGAGTCGGCAGTGTGACGAAGCCATCAAAAAAGCCAATGGCACTTTATCGTGCATCAACAGATGCATGACAAATAGGTCCAAGGAGGTGATACTTCCCCTCTATCGGGCGCTGGTCAGACCGCAGTTGGAGTACTGCGTGCAATTCTGGGCGCCGC
>NW_005842643.1:291683-300259 GCF_000455745.1 Alligator sinensis
TTATGCAGGGGGTCGGACTCGATGATCTATTGAGGTCCCTTCTGACCCTAACATCTATGAATCTATGAATCAAAGCGGTGTTTTTAAACACCTACCGCTTCAATTTAGGGAGAATTAAACCGAAGTAAACCCCTGGGACATGTATAAGCAGCCCTGGGGACCAGAATAGTGGGTATTATACACTGTGCAAATTGTGGTGGGCTCCTTCCATAACCCTGGCAAACCATGGTAAATTGCCCTCCGTTCCCTCCCAATTAAGGGGGTGTTCTGAGACAGCAGTGGTTCCTTTATGACGAGACTTTAACAAGAGTTGCATTGCCTGAGACCAGGAAGGAGGAGCAGAAGATAGTGTTGCTAATGTGAGAATACAGAGGCTGTTCTTAAGCATATTTATCAAGGGCAGCCTGAGAAGAGAAGGACGTAGACTACTTGTGTGCAGTTCTAAGTATGTGTTGGGTGGGTGTGATATTTCCATTTGGGCATGTAGGAAAACTAAGGAAAACCCTCAGAGAACCTCAACTGAGGGAGGCAGATTTTCTGGGAAGTGGTTGGAAGTGGTCCAGCAGAAATAACTAATTTTCATGGAAATCTGTGGACCTATTTCAGCTCTAAAAATCTGCAAAGCTAAATCTTAATAAAAAGTTTCAGGGAAGCCTTTTGAGCCATTTCATATGCATCGTTGCTAAGCAGTTCTCAAACTTACTACTTAAATCAGTTGCCAATCCTGTTTTAAAAACTGACCCAACATAAGCTGTTGCATTCTGGTATATGATTAAGTGACTTGGTATTACACTGAGATGATTATTAGATATGGTTCTTGTTTAACCTTCATACATCCACTCTCTTGTAAACAAATCCATCATTCTTGTTTTCTTCTCTGCAGAACAATGAAATGAACCTGTAAACATGGTCAGTGAGTTTGACTTTCTAGTTCTAGAAAGCTGACAGTTTAGCTATATAAAAAAGGGAGAGACCAACAAACACTATTATATCATATTGTGATTCACCCAAACAGCACTGATCTTGAATTGCATGTTGCTTGATCTGAAGCTGCTTTATTATACACTGAGAAATCCTGAGAGATCCCTCCAGGAGCAAAATCATCAGTAAAATGTCCTGTCTGAATAAAGACATGCTGTGAGAGTGGCTGACATTGGTTTGGGCCAAATGTAGAGTGAAACCAAAAACTAGGTCACTGTCCTCTGAAACCAGTTGTGCCGCGTATGTTTGAGGAGGAGGCTTTCAGCCTGTCTTGCAAGTATTTAAACTTCTTCAAGCTCAAGCCTGCCTGCTTAAATGTTTTTGTGAGAGAGATAAACTGAGGTCCTGTCATGTCTTGTCACTAGTGATCCCAGAGCATTTTGTATGCTCATGGTTGTTAAGTCTTGCCAAATTACAGTTTGGTTAATTACACTCTCTCCCTACCTATGTTTATCCTCCTCTTGCAGTGGGGTATAGTGGCTTTAATTTTCTGCTTCATGTTGTTTGTGTAATCCTTCTGTTCTGGAGGTGGGAAGGATGCGAGAAAGCCCTAGATAACCTATTGCAAAGAAGTTTTTCAAGGTAGTATTTGGAGTGCTAAATTCTCTAGGAGTCTTAAGGAAGGGTAGATTTCTACCTTATAGATTGATATATCTACATTTAAAATGTATTTTTTAATTTTTTTTTAATTTAAATTTATTTGCTTAAATCAAAAGTACATCTCTGATATGCTTTATAGTTAGACTGTAAGGTGCAAATGTATCCTGCTTTCTCCCTGACTTTAGACTAACACAGCTAATTACCTCTCTGTTTTCTACTTCAATTAAACCAATTTAACCTTAAAGGAACTTTAACCTACCCATAACAATGGCTTAATAAGGATTTGTTGGTAGGGTGGTGCCTTAGACACTAATTGGCTCAAAGAGGTATGAGCTTTCATAGGCAACCTCCTACTTTGTCAGATGCTACGGATTATTTTAAAAGCTAACGTTCACTAGTAGACTCTTTGTGTTTACGTGGATCATCTCTCATATACAGGGTTCAAGTAATGCACATCTTAAACAATTTGATGTAAATAATTGGCAGAAGAACTAGAGTAGCGTGTAACTTTATTTCTGCCTACAAATTTTAATGCAGATGTGCATGTGTTTTCTTGCCACTCTTCTGGATAGTCCAGAATCCCAAGATGAAAAGCAGTGACTTCTGAACCTGAATGCAAAAAAATCATTATCTTGTATAGTTTCTGAAAAATACAAATATTCATTGTTGATACAAACAATTCCTGCATGGAAATTCACTAGTTTACCTAGTAAACACCTTTTTTCCTACAACCCCCATACACATTTGTGCATTAGTAGACCAATTCCCTCAACTGGCCTGATTAATTTTTTAAAAATTGTCTGCATCAATTATTCATTGGCAGTTCTGCTTGGCACATGGTCAGTAGGAACTCCAGGTCACTTAAAAATGCATATCTCAAACCACTTAGATGCTCTTTATAATAGCACTTCCTGTTATTGTTACCCGCATCCTCTCCCCATCCCTCCAGGCTTTGCTTCACCCACATTTTTCACTTCTTGTCTAAAATGAATGTAAGCTCATCAGGGCATGAATTGTTTCCTATTATGTTCATATTGCATGTAGAATAGTAAGGCCCCTGTTTTGACGGGAGTGTCTGGATATTAGCGTAATGCAAATAAATGGAGGAAAGGAGAGTTTCATGGGGAGGCAGCATTTTCCCAGTGGTCAATAAAAATGCACAGTATATAAGATGCCTGTCTTGCACACCTTTTAAGCAAATATACTTCCTGGTGAAGTCAACTATTGTGTGTTTCTCTTTCCCTATTACAGGCAGCCTGAACCTCATATGTGTAAGTCAGTTGAATGATCCTCCACAGAAATTCTCCAGTTCTGTAACCAAAAATGCCACAAACCTGTCTTGGAAGGAGGAGTTCATCTTGTGAGTTTGCACTGAGATAGTGGCTTCTATTAAATGTTTGCACATCCTGCAGTGACCTGCTACTTAGGGGAAGGAATAATGTCTTTAAAAATATTCTGTCCAAGTCCTCTAAAAATTTGATAGGACAATAGCAAGTGACAAAGTGTTGTGCTGGTACTGTCTTATGGCAACTGTTGATGTGGATTTCTAAATCACTTTTATTTTCAGGACCAGGGAGCATAGAAATATAGCTTCTAATATAGGTGCATGAGAAAGTAAGAATATTAAACTATCTAAAAGTGTGCACAACCTTTGTTGTTTAACTCTTCTCTTATCCAAGGAAAAGAGACTAGTGTACAAAGAACAGATCTAGCAAAAGAGGATTAGTGACTGCTTCACTCCCAGCTTGTGGTGTGGAGTGAAATCTGTAAGGATCTGTTCTGCAGTGTAAAGGGGAAAGGACCATAGAAGTGCACAGGTCTACAGTTGTGAGGGTTGCTTGCCTGAGCTCCATTTGCAGAGTTCATACAGAAGAGGCAATAGGGCTGAGAGAGAGAGCAGCAGTTATCAATAAGTTGTGTCTTTTGAAAGAGAAGTGGTAGGACATATAGTCTGAGGTAGCATAGGACTTGCAGAAAGCTGGTCCCATTAAAATGTGCAGAAAAGCCTATGATTTAACAGCAGAGAGGAATTTGAAGTTGGAGGTATATATTTATCTTTTTGGATCTGGCCCTTTGAACATGCATCATAAAGCAATTCTGAAAGCTCTCTTATTCTACCATGTGCTCAAATGGAAGCTTTGTCCAGTGCAAGCTGATTGTTCCTCATCCTGCTGTCAGGTCTAATAAAAGTTCATTAACCAGGAAGCACCCTTTTTCAGACACCTCAGTCCTGTGTTAGTTTATAGTTCTGTTTTCTGATTAAGTGATGAGAAGCCTTAAGACTGCAGCCTTTTTGTAAAGCCCCAGGCTCAAACCCTCTTGCTTAACAACAAGATTCTTTGCAACCACACTGCTGGATATAGCACAGAGGTGGTGGGCAATATTTGTATAACACTCTAGTTCATAAAACATTCTGAAAAGCTCCAGAATAGATCTACTGCATTTGCAAACCACTTCTACCACCTGTTGGTGGAACAGAGTGTCTGTTCAACATAGCATAGCAGCTGTATCACCCAGTATTTTAGGACAGGAAGTTTCAAAGAATACCCTTTCCTATTGAAAGTGCAGGGGAAGGTCAAGCAAGCAGGATGTGATTAATGTAACTGGAATTTGACTGTGACACTAGGGATATTGGTCTCTTTATAGTAACGGATGCTTTTAGAAGTGCCTAAGATAGACAGGCTTGCAAGAAAGTTCTGGTGCAGGGGTTGGCATCATCCAGCCCACAGAGCCTCAGGTCCAGCCCTGGTCAGGACTTTTACTAGGGTTGGGGGTCAGTGGCAAGGAGTGGTGCCAGGGCCTCCATTTTTGGGGGAGGAAATGGGTAGCAGCAGCAGCAGCAGGCCAAGTAAGGAGAAGCTATGTGAAGGAAAAGCCACCACTGTGGCAGTTGGGCCAGAGCACCATCTCACTTTGGACCCAAGCCAGGTTGTTATGGATCCTTAATGGTTAGGATTTGGTTGTATGCCTTCTTTCCTCCCTTTCAGGGATGGTGCCCCAGGATCATATTGGTGGCACTTTTCAAGCCAACACCACTTGACTTTCTGCTGCACCCTTTGACTTCCTTGGAAGTCTCTGTGGTTCAACCCCCACCCCGCTGAGCTTAAGTCAGTAATGCCTTCACATGGAGGTGATACAGCTGCAACTGAACATCTTGTGCTGCTGAAACAGAGGCATAATGTAAATATATGTTTTTGAGCACTTGGACTTACCACAGGAGGAATAGAATGAACTTTAGAGGGAGTTTCACAACACATGTCCATTATGCCTCACGTCCATTAACTGACTGTGGGGGGAGGCAGGGTAATGAATAAAGGAATATACATTTCAGTAAGGAAGCAAAAATTTGTCATGCTGATCATGTCATACCTACAGGTTGCTGATTCTTGTTCATGTGTAATAACACTTGAGGCAGTGTTTATATAAAGGCCATTTTTAATGGAAACATTCAGGCAATCCAACTCTAGTGATAATGCTAAAGAGATCCAATTTCAGTCTTCCAGTTCAGTCTTCCTTCACTTTTCCCCCTTTTCCTCAAGCTAATTAAGGTCAGGTGGTGCTAGACGCAAGTTCTCAGTAAGGTCCTTGACATGTTGTTATTCAGCTTTCCCAGAGACTGGTTTGAGTTGTACTAGTGAGACATACTGTACTCTAGTGTGAAGCAGAGGGGGACAGATAATTCAAAATGAATGTACAATAAAACATATAAATAAAAGATAAATAAAATAAGGCCCATGAAGGCTTAACACAGTTTTGTTTGTTTCACAGTGAATTAAATGCCAGATCAAAAGAGTTACAATTACAGATCTTAGAAGATGGAAAGTTGGACAGTAAGTATGGTAACTGCATGGTTATTTAATGGGAATTACTAAGATTTCAAAATTAATCCCTCTTTGTCCTATATATTTATATAGGGTCATGTGAGAGATTCAGATTTCATAAACCTGTATGTAATGTAGAACTGCTCTACTGACTTACCTGGTTGTCCCTATTGAAGTATAGCCAATTTAGCTAAGACATCGGAAAGTCTCTGGGGCAGAACAGTCATAGAGGGAGGAACACATTCTTGTGCAGAGAGGAATCATTTAAAAGTAACCAATTGAACAAGCCCAGCAGCCAGCTTGGAGAGGCTCTCAAAACTGGGCCTAACATTTGTAAATCCACTCCTGCTTTAGGACATGAGTATTCATATTAGAAATCAAAAGCAAACTCCGGAGGAAGCTTGTGGATGACATCCTACTGCAAATGGAGCCTGGGGATTCTTCACAGTTTACTCTATCCCCAGACACTGGTGCTAGAGATGATATTGTGTAAATTCAGTGCCTTTTCCCTGAGATTGTTTGTTTGTTTTTCATCTTGAAGTTATCTAAGGAGAGCCCTCAGGCAGGATGGCACTTCTAAGCAAGCCTTTTGCCATGTGCTTCTAAGCTGGTTGGTATTTTCATGGTACCACCTTCTTAATATATTCTTGCCTTGGATTTTCATCTTTTTATGTTCCTGAGTAGTGATTATGAGGTCCACTTACTGTTTCATGTGTTAACAAAATGAACACTAAACTTCCTTTAGAAGCCTGACTGTTTACTGTACAGGAGAATGAATGAATAGTCTCATATTTCTAAAACTCGGAGCAAGCAAACCTTATTCTAGAGAAGAGAAAACACACTTGATGCTCATTTGGGTGGCAGGAAAACCTCTGCTGCATTCCCAAAGGCTGTTTCCAAGTATGAAATTCACTAATCCCACTTGTGTATAATCAAACTCTGACTAAGAAAATGGTCTGCTGCTATTGTATGATTCTGCCACCCCCACTTGAAACTTGTTACCCTCTAATTTTACCCTCTAATTATAAGATATTTCTTACAAATTGAAGTGTGTCTAATTTATTTTGACACAGGAAGAGATGCATTTCACTCTTCAGGCTTCAAAACCAAAGTGAGTGTTTGCTTTCACAAGTCGGATCACAGGAGATCTTATGTTGCGTTAAGCTTCTGTATTGCTTGTATTTTTCAGCAGTTGTCTCCACAACATTCCAAACTTATATAACCTTTTGAACCTCCTTTCTCTTTTTACTGCAGCTGAACAGAACCACTATTAAGAAGTCCTGGTCTAGTCAATATATCCTAATGCTTTTTGTTTTTAATACTGGTATAATGGGTGTGTCTACATGTTCATTAATGCACTGTAACTATGGCGCATTATGCTTAGTACCTGTAAAAACAAGTACCATCTTAATGCACCATAACTGGTGCTACTGTGCAGTTGTGCAGTAGTGCCAGTGCATGCTTTTGTATGACACTAATGCATAGTAGACTAATTCTTCTCTACATTAGCACAGTTTTTTCCTGCCAAGCAATGTGCAGTAGAATTAGTTTACTGCACATTTAGCATCTTGTGTAGTTGCATCCCAAAGGTGATCAGACACCTGGCTCTTAATATCTTTTATCTGGGCCAGAACTTCTCATAAGCTGGATGTACGGTCATGTTCCACCTCTTTACACCTTAGGCAAATGTATCCAGTTAATTTGTAACATGGAAGAACCCTTTCTGAATACTAACTAATCCTCTCCATTTACTTCAGGAGATTGGAGGGAAGAGGTTGCTTGTTTGTTTTTAAAGTATTGTTAAACTTTTTGCAGTTTTTGTTTGTAATGATTTATTCAATCTGAAAGTACTGAGCTAAACTTTCCATGCCTACAAGATGAAGACTATGTCCCTTTCAACCCCTCTGTTATGATAGAGAAGGGCTTGGTTGATAATTCATTAAATGTGGCTTAGGATAACATCTTGTTTTGAAGCCATGTTTAATGAATGATATATTAGTTACATGGACTGGTGCATGTTGTGTTCAGAGTATGTAAAATATTGGTAAAGCATTATAAAACATCAGACTATCGCACGTCATCAGGTAGAGTGGTATAGATTCATAGATATTTACGGTCACAAACTCCTCCAAGACTGTTTTAGGCTGGACATAAGGAAAAACTTCTTTACTGTCCAAGTCCCTAAGGCCTGGAATAGACTCCCTCCAGAGGTAGTGCAAGCACCTACTCTGGACTTCTTTAAGAAGCATTTGGACACTTATCTTGCTGAGATCCTTTGACCCTAGCTGACTTCCTGCCCTTGGGGCAGGGGGCTGGACTCAATGATCTTCCAAGGTCCCTTCCAGCCCTAGTGTCTATGAAATATATGAAATATTATAATATTTCGGAAGGGATCTCAGCAGATCATCGAGTCCGACTCCTGCCCCAGGCAGGAAAGAGCGCTGAGGTCATATGACCCCAGCCAGGTGATTGTCCAGTCTCCTCTTAAAGACCCCTAAGGTGGGGAGAGCACCACCTCCCTTGGAAGCCCATTCAAGATTTTTGGCAACCCTTACAGTAAAGAAGTTCTTCCTGATGTCTAACCTGAATCTGCTCTCTGTCTTAATTGGCCATTATTTCTAGTTAAGTGGCCATTATTTCTAGTTACTCCCATGGGTGCCCTGGTAAGCAGAGCATCTCCTATCCCTTTCCTGTCCCCCCATGGTGAATTTGTAGGTGACCACAAGATCCCCTCTCAGCCTTCTCTTGCAGAGGCTGAAGAGATTCAGGTCCCTCAATCTCTTCTCGTAGGGCCTTACCTTCAGGCTCCCAACCATATGAGTGACCCTCCTTTGGACTCTCTCAAGGTTATCCACATCTCTCTTGAAGTGCGGCACCCAAAACTGGACACAGTACTCCAGCTGCGGCCTCACCAGTGCTGCATAGAGGGGAAGTATCACCTCCCTGGACCTGTTTGTGATGCACCTGCTAATGCACTATTGTCGCGGCGCACCTCGCTGCCCCACTCCTAGAGAGGGGAAAACTGGCAGGGGAGAAGCTCTGGCAGTGCATAAGGAGCCCTAGTGATGATTAGGGAGTACAGGTGTGGGTTGCTGGGGCAACTAATGTGAATCAGCTGCCTGTAGGAGGCAGGGCCTGGCCCTTATAAAACCTAGGGCGGCAGTTCCTATAAAA
>NW_005842643.1:300702-335198 GCF_000455745.1 Alligator sinensis
CCGAGGGAAAGGGGATAGCAGCACAGTGTCCTGGAAAAGGGGAAGCAGCGCAGTGGGCCTGAAAGACCGGAGGCTCGATACAGGGTCCCAGAGCGAGCAAGGGTCCCTGAGTGGGACGACACTTTTAGGGGAGGCCCCAGAGAAGAGGGGCAGCGCTAGAAAAGACCCCAGAGAAGGGGGCAGCATTTTAGGAAGCCCAAGGTGGGCACGGTGAGCCCCGAAGAGGGGAGCGCCTTATGAGAGAAGGCCCCAGAGAAGGGGGCAGTGTACGTATAGAGAGACACACCAACATCTATCACATCTGCGAGGTTTGGGGCGTGGTATTAGGGGTTGGTAGGAGCCACGCGTAGCCCATAAGGCTAGGGTGCCTGGAACGCACCCAGGGTACCGGGAGACCCCTGGTGGGGTCAGGGAGAACACAGGGACGGAAGTCCCAACTAACCGTGCCGAGGAGACGTAAGGCAGCCTCCCAACATATTTACTGAACATCAAAGACGTGGTGGGCGAGAATAGAGGGTGCCCTTGGGCCGAATTGGCACGGAGAGAGGGCCTTAAGGAGATCACGGCCCTCCTGCAGGACCCCGCCGTGACAACTATAAAGTGCAGTTAGCTTTACTAATCACTTCATCACATTGGCAGCTCATGTTTATCTTGGAGTCATCTATGACTCAGAGATCCCTTTCTGCTATAGTGCTGATGAGAGGGTCATCCCCCAGCCTGTAAGTGTGTTGGTGATTCCTTTTCCCTAGGTGCAGCCCTTTGCATTTGTCCTTGTTGAATTGCATCCCATTCTACTCTGCCCACTTCTCCAACCTGTCCAGATCTGCCTGGATTCATTTCCTGCCCCCTAGTGTGTTTATGTTACCCCATAATTTGGTGTCATCTGCAAATTTAGACAGAGTGCTCTTCATACCTTCATCCAAGTAACTGATGAAGACATTGAACAGCACTGGTTCAAGGACCAAACCTTGGGGAACTCCACTGCTCACATCTTTCCAGGTCGATGGTGATCCGTCCACGACCACTTTGCGGGTACATCCTGTTAGCCCAGAGGTGTCCAACCTTTTTGAATGTGGAGCCAGATCATGAACTTTTTATCACCCAGTGGGCCGGTGAGCCATATTCAAACACCCTCTGTCCTGGGCCAGAGAAACCCTGCCTGTGCAGCCCTACTACCCCTGCCTGTTACTGCAAGGTTGCTGGTTGGCAGGGGCAGGAGGGACCCATTCTGCATCCAGCCAGCTACTGCCCCAGAGACTGAAGGGGAGAAATAAATAGCTCCACATCCCCATCCCCCAAGCAGCACAGCCCCACAAGCCGGCGCTGCCTGAGGGGGGCTGGAGCGAGGTGGCCGCTGCACCGCAGCCCCTCACCCGCACAGCCCCGCTCACCGTGGTGCCTGGCTGCCCGTGCATGCAGCCCTGGCGGCCTCAGCGCTGCGAGCCCGGAGCACGGGGTCCAGCAGACACCAGCTCCCACCGCCTTGCCCTGCAGAGGTCACACCAGGACCCTGCCTGCCGAGGCCCCCCCGGGGTTGCCCTGCCAACTGCCTGCTCCAGGCACCTGTCACAACCCAGTGATTTTTGTGCCTCGGCACTATGGAATTTCCTGGCCACATGAGAGCTCCTTTGCACGGCAGAGTGTTCTGCTGCAATTGAGAACCCGCGTGTAAGAGAGAGTTCCCGCCAATTTGCAGTTTCCTTTGCAGGATGCATTTCTTCTTTGCAGCACAGAAATGCACGGTGCAAAGAGTTCCCGCTATTCGGATGCAAATTTGTGCCCCGCTATTGGCCAGTGCTAAATTATTCACACGTGGCGGCTAGTAATTGGCTCGCTGGCCGTTTAAAATTCCGCGCAACTTCCGCCCAAGTCGAAGAGCTTTGAGCACGCTGCAGAGTGCCTCTGAAGTTATCTGACTTGCGGCTGCTGATCGATAGACTGATCACCTATCGATCTTTCTTCCCGTCACCGAGCGCAACCCTGACGTACCCCTTTCCCCGCCGGCTTCGAATTGCGGACGGATTAACTGGCTTGGGCCCTGCCAGCTGGAGCAACTCATGTGGTTGTTCCGACGACCGGACCACCTGCGTCGTGATTGCAAGCAGCGTGAGTAAAGTTTTTTGCAACCAATAAGTTGTGTCTGCCTCTCCATTCACCAGCCCGCCCTGACGTACGAGCGTAACTCGAGTTGGCCCTGGCCGTCCGAGACAGCACCATGTCCCATTGACACCCCGCGGCCACCGAGCCCAGTGGATCCCCGGAGGTGGGTGGGATGCCGGGGGCAAGAGGCCGAGCCGGAAAGGAGTAAAAGCCGGTGCTGTCCCCAGCTCATCCTGTCAGGCGCGGCTGGGGCAGCCCCGCACCGTGCAGCCCTCAGGGCGGCAGTGGCAGGACCCAGCTCACGTGACAAGCCCGGCCCCGCGGGGGGGGGCAGCTCCCCCCCCCTCCCCCACCCGCCGGCCCCAACCAGATAAAATGGCTTGGCAGGCTGCATGGTGGCCCACGGGCCGTATGTTGGACAAGCCTGTATTAGCCAATTTGCCATCCACCTGACTGTGTTATCATGTATGTCACAGCTGCTCAGTTTATCTGTGAGAATAGGATGAGATACCATATTGAAGGCCTTATTAAAATGCAGGTAGATAACATCTACCTTGTTCCCTGCATCTAAGCATTTTGTGACCTGGTCATAAAACAAAACGAGGTTAGTGAGGCAGGATCTACCTGCTATGACCCCATGATGGTTGCCCTTCAGCATTGTTTTTCCTGCTGGACTCTCCCACAAATGTTAATAATCTTAATAATTTTTTCAAAGGTTTTCCCAAGGACAGAGGTGAGGCTGGCTGGCCTATAGTTACCCGGATCTTGTTTCCTCCACTTCTTGAAAATAGGGACCACACTGGCCTTTTTCCAATCCTCTGGGACCTGATCTGAGCACTATGAGTGTTCAAACAACCTGGCCAGTGGTTCTGCTATGACATTGGCCAGTTCCTTCATCACTCTTGGATGATGATCATTTGGGCCTGCTGACTTAAACACATCCAGCCCCTCCAAGTGTCCCTTTGCTAAGTTGGCACTAACAGTTGGTGGCCTGGTTTCCCTCCTGTGCTCGTCTTTAATCCAATTGGGAGATTTGTCCTGATCCATGTTGAGGAATACGGAAGCAAAAAACTCACTGAAGAGCTCAGCTTTTTCCCTCCTATCTGTCACCAATTGCCTTAGTCTTCCCTGTAGGGGTCCTATGCCTGTGCCTTCTTTTTGCTCCCTATATACCTGTAGAAGGACTTTTTGTTGTCTTTAATTTTCATCACCAGCCTAAGTTCCATTGCAGCTTTGGCCTTTCTAACTGACTCCCTGCAAGTGTGAGCCAAGTAGGTATATTCCTCCTTGGTAGCTACCCCCTGCTTCCACAGCCTGTATGCCTGTTTTTTCTCCCCTAGGCTTTCCTGGATTTCCCTGTTCAGCCAAGAGGGGTTTTTGTCCCCTTTGCCTCCTTTCATGCACAATGGGATTGTCTCTTCCTGCTCCTGAAGGATCGCTCCCTTTAGAAACGACCACCCTTCCTGGACTCCCATCTCACCAATGCTCCTGATCATCAGTGCCTTGTTAACTAATCTCCGGAGCATATTGAAGTTGGCCTTTCTGAAGTCTATCACTTCTGCCCTACGGTTATCTTTCCACCCTTCGCCGGATTGGAAATCCAGTCAATTGATGGTCACTAACCCGTAGGTTACCTTGTATCTGCAGATCCCTCCCCCCAGGTCATCCCCTGTAGCCCACACCAAGTATGGTATGGATAGCTAGCATATTTCATATTGAGTTACTTCCCCCACTTTTGGAAATTAGGACTGTAAAAATTCCCTTGGTTCGTAGATTTCTTTTTCAATGGAAATAAGTGAGTTTTTGGAGGAGAAATAGTGATGTAGCAAAAAGATGGAAAAAGTTTTTTTCAGCAAGTTAATGTAGGGGGCTTTGTGTACGTGTGTTGGGATGCAAAGAAGCATTTTTTTAAAGAATTTATGTGTGTGTCTAGAGGGAAAGAAAAGCTCAGAAATTGCCTGAATTGTAGAATAATTTCCTCAAAACAATTATTAAGGGTGTAAGTTTTAATTCTAGATACTAAGTTTGCATCGTTGCTTACCAAAATTTGTTGCTAGACTCTTCCAGTTATTGCAAATGTTTGCTGCATCATGTTCTTACCATCTTTTAGTGCAAACCTGTGTTTGTTTTGGATCATCATGCTCCTGCCTGTTTAAAGTATGAGTGCCTTTTATGTGAAAATTGATAGCAGTAATAAAATCTTCTAAGGATTTCACGGTGTCTTTGGCCTTCTCAGTTTCCAGTCAGAACTCTGCTTCAAGAAAGGGCTTATGTTTTGATTATTTTAGGTTTTTAATTGTTGATAGGGATTTATAGAGTATATGGGATGTTTGTTATCAGATTCTTTTTGGTAAAACGGCATTTTTTTAAGATTTACCTTTTCATCTGCAGACCCTAAGCTGCAATATGGCAGTAAAAAGACAGAAATGTCTGCTTTTTTAAATATGGAGGTCTTGGCTTTATTGCTTAAAGATACTAGTTGAAATTGGTAGTTTTGCCACTGTAGAATTTTTGTGTCTTCCAAGAGTAACACCTGGATAAATGTAAAGGAGAATGTGTCATCTTAGATTGTAACAGTACTGTTAGCAAAATTAACGTAACTTTAATCTGTGCTTGTTGCCTTGCCAAACTCACTTCTCACCAGTAGCCACTTGGAAATGAATTTCCTGCTGGGTTAATTACAGTAGCTGTTCAGACATTCCATTATATTGCTTGTGTAATTCTCCTCCATTAACTAGCCAAGCCGTGTGCATTCAGCCGGAAAAACATTGTGGTAACCGTTTGCTGTACGATCAGCGTGTATGAGTAGCAGCCCAAATCATGATGTAATGTACATTTCTTCATTTCATTGCCTATACCATCATGCTCAAATTGGCACGTACAATACTTGTGCACGGTACTGATAGACACTGTGCTCATGTTATTCATTGAGGCGGGATTTTTTGGTTCAGTTTTGGTACATTGTGTCTTTGTGATGCTCCAGTGATCTTGCCAACCTAGCCTCTTCCCATAAATTGTCCCATACTTGTTACCTTGCCAACATTCATGGGTACAAAGGTATAGCAGGACTATCCAGCTGGCAGCCCAGAGGCAGCATGCAGGCCTGGATCTGGCCCATGGGGCCAAGTGAGTTGGACAGCCCTGAGGTACAAATATGTGGTGACTTGAGGGAGAGAATCTGAACTCCCCACTCAAAGACCAGTAGAAGAGCATTCTTAATGCATTTTGCCCATCTAATGGGAATCCAGAGGGCCTTCTTTAAAATATAAAACAAAGGCAGCTGAAGAAACTTAAGAATTCAAATGCTTTTCTTCAATTCCCTCTTTAGAGCTATTTTCAGATTAACACCACCCCTACCGCCCCCATACCTTCTGTAGCACAATACAGAACGTCTGCACTGTACCTTTATTGTGAAAGGTCAAGGACTCCTGAATACACCCCTCTCACTCATGCACCCCAGCTCAGAAATATGCCATTGAAGGTGCTCTGGGATATCATCCTCCCTTTTGCACGCACACATGTACATAGGTACTCTTTTACACTTCCTGGGTTTGGCATGTTCAAGTAGGAGTAGGTAGACAAGGTGTGCTCAAGACCCATCCTTATGGCCAAGGGCACTATTCCTTACACTATTAGGTGCTGCAACAGTCTGAAGTAGCAGTGGTCTTTTACTTTTCTCCCTCGAACCTTATCAATATCTTTATTGATATGGTCATTTTGAAAGCTGAGATGTGGCTTTATAGTGGTGTTTTTTCCCCATTTATTTTAGGTACCTTTTCAGCATGGGCAGCAGTACCTTTAGACTTGTTCAAGAAGCAGCCTTCCGGACAGCAGAGCTTTACACTGAACAGCAGACCCAGCTGTGGTAGCCCTGTGTTAGGATCTGTCACGGCAGAGGTATCAACATGCTTGTATTTTGGGCTTTCAGGGTCAGAAGAGTGCAGGTCCTGCCTTGTGTATATTCACACCAGCTCAAAGTGGATGTGAACTGCTACTAAATCAGAATAGCTGTGTGCTGCTTTAACACTAGTGTATGCAGCTGCAGAGTAACACTGAATCTGACCCTACCTGTCTTCCAAATAAAAGCTGTGATTTCTAAAGGGAAACGTTTTTAAGGAATAATTTGGGTATTTTAACTGAAGAAAGGGACAGCAGCTGGAATTATGGAAATCATGCCCATTTCTCTTAAGCTTCAGTTCTTATTTCTAAATACAGATTTTTCTTTTTTTTTTCTTCTTTTTTTTTCTAGTTCTCCTATATTGAACCCAGTGAGTTAAGGTCCTGGCAAGTTCCTGTTCAGCTCCCCGCTACTAAGGTAGAGAAGGATCGAACTGTGATGCCCTGTGGCACTGTAGTCACTACTGTCACTGCTGTAAAAACCAAACCTCGTCTAGAAGGAAGATCTTCTCCTCTGAGCTCAGGTGAGGAGACTGTTAAGCTTAAAATGTAAATCTAGGTTTGTTTCTGAAGAGCATATGTGTGCACAGGTTTGCATGCTGCTTGTTACTTGTGGAGGGACAGGTGCAGAAATAGTAATGCTGTCCAGATCTATCGGGTTTTTTGTGACGGGAAGTAAAAAAATTTCTTCTGCATGATGTTTGTTCTAACGCCACTGAGCTCAACCGAAAGAATTCTTTAGTGGAAACAGAGTTAGGTTCCTGACAAATCAGGTGAGAGAGGATTGTCTGAGGTTTCTCTTAGTGGATATTTTGAATATCTGAGGTTTCTCTCTTGTGAAGTTTGGGTTTTATGTATATATGTGTGAATATCTAAATGGGGGGGGATTGTGGACATATGATGCTACTACAGATATCCCATATGCAGTAGATTTGTATCTTTTCTTGTACAATTGTTAAGTTGACTTAAATCAGTCTGTCCCTGCAAAAAGGTGACACTGACTACCTTCAATGCTCTCGTACAAGATATAGCTGTTTGTCTCAGGTACTCATGGAAGTTGAGGGTGGCAGAAAGTGTTGAGTGTGCTTCCAAGCCCTGTTTTAGACTATTATTTTCTTTCTTTGATTCTGCAGCTTGTCCCCTCCATGTATGTACAGATGAGAGAAGATGCAAACTGAGCCATAGTACTGTGTACCGTTTTAAACTTAGTTTTAATAATTTTTTTGTTCTTCTTCCCCAACACTATAATGCCAATCTATGCTAGCATGTAGCTTGTATAAGAGTCAGGAATCCGTACTACAGAACAATCTGATAACTCCACAGGCATTAAAGAGTTAGGATATGCAGTAGAATTTTGAACAAAGCAGACCTTAAGATTTCAGGATCAGAATCACAATCAAAACAATTTTTTTGGTATCTGGCAGATGCTTGTCTGCGTGACAGAACTACCAGAGAAATGAGTAAAACTGCTCAAGTCTTGCAGAGTCTTGCAGAGACTGCCCAGAGATGCAGAGTTTATTACGGACTAGGCTGTGCCTCTCTTTAATCCTCAACCACACAACTATTTTTAAAGTGGATCAGCAGTGTTGTGTGAAGAAGCTTGCAGTGTCTGGTTTGACTATGTGTCTGGTGATGTTAGCCCTTCTGCAATAGGCAGAAAACCTAAAACACCAAAATAGTGAGGAGGGCAGAAACTATGGACAGTGAGTCAACTAGTAATTACAGCGTGTTGGAGCAGACTCCAGCAGACTCAGTTAATCAAGTCTGCTGAAGCGTGGTAATTACCATGTTCCAGCAGATTGCAACATCATGTGCGCTGAAAAATGGTGGTGGGAGCACTTTAACTAAAGCTCACTCAGCACCCCACCACCTTTTTATGAGCATGGGGATGCTCGTACACGTGATGTTCCGGGTGCTTTAATTAAAGCGGCTCTAATTTAAGTACCATTCTTCCCCCCCCTTCCTCCCCCCTAACTCCCGGAGCACCTGTATACATGCCCTATTTTCCTAAATCTATTGTGTCAGTTTTAAGGCACCTGTATTCTGTCTGGAATGTTTTAATAATACTTAAATAATCTTCTAAACAGAATTCATTCATTTTAAAATGTCATGAGAGTTCTTTTTATATTATTAGTGACTTCTATTGCAAATTCATTAGGCTTCTTCTAAAAGCTAAGTTTACATTGGGAGAAGAACTTTTTTTTCCAGACATGTAGAACAAATAACTACTGCTAAAGTGTCCAGAGAAAAATAATAGGGAAACTTTTTTTTTCTTCAGAGTCTCCTGTGAAAACTCCTGTGAAGGTGAAGGTGATTGAGAAGGATTTTTCTGTTCAAGCAATTAGCTGTCATGGTGCTCCAGTCAGCAAAACTTTATCATCTTCAGATACAGGTAAAAGGAAAACATCTGAAGCTTGCAATTAGTGTACCTATGTCTCTGCTGTGTATTGGATTAACCTAATCCATTAAACAGCACACCCATAGGCTGTTGCCTTTGATCACGTACTGCAGTGTTTGTGTTAGCAGAGGTCACAGAGAGAGGAAGAACAGTGGGTTACAGCAGACGTCTGTCAAGACAGGAATTAGTTTTTCAGAAACCATCTGCTATGAGAGAAGGGAAAAGAGCAGCAGTCAGGCTGTGGAATTTAAAAGGGGCAAAACCATCTAATCCACAGCTGCTAAACCCCTTCCACCATAGGCTACAATACATGAAACTGGGAGGGAAAACTTCAGAAATTGCCACCTGGGCTAGTACCAAGCCTGCCAACCAGAAGGGATGCTTTGGGCTTAACTTGATGGAAGGTAGCACATGAAAATCAAAAGGCTGGATTCTTTTCCCAGTTGAATTACCTTGGGCAAGTTGTGTATCCTTGCTGTGCCTGCTTTTCTACCTTTATAAATCACATGATTAATACAAGATAAAAAATGTTAAAATTCATGGTGTGGGTTGTGGGATCTTTAGTCTGGATTCTATTTTGTAGCTCCTTCCGTTTAAAGTAAATTGTCACTCCTCATCACAACAACCATCACATCCTTCAGAAGAGTCATGGAAGTTGCTAATTGGAAAGATTCATGAGATCATCATATCTAGCTTGAAATGAGACATGCAGTGGCATTTTCCTCCTCTCAGAGTAGCCAAGAGTGCATGTAGGACAGCCTGCAATCAGCATAGCTAGCTATGCTGCTCTTTCAGCAGTCAAAGAAGTTGCTGGAAGATAAGAAACTGTTGGCCTGAGGACAAAATCAGGGTAGGAAGGAGGAGTAGATTCAGTCCCTGCACTGCTGTGCCTAGTATGTGCACATTAAACACTTAAAATTAGAGTTTCCATAGACCCTTAAGGCCACTTCAGGCATTTTGCAAATAGTTGTATGTGAAGCTGAAGAATTAAATGTGCATAGCCCCAGATCTAAAGGAAGGAGTGAGAATAATGAAACTTACCAGCAAAATGATCCATTGGATTGCACTGGGGTACGTGCAATTTGTATAAACAACTTCTGTATTTTTTTTCTTAAAATTCAATTCAACCTCCCCTCTTCCTGCTTTTGAACTCAGTTCTTCAGTTCTTGCCTTCTTTTTTTTTTCCCCCACCATAAACACTTTCCTTTCTTTTCAGAGCTGCTGGTGTTGAATGGCAGTGATCCAGTTGCTGAAGCAGCCATTCGACAGTTAAGTGAGTCTGCAAAGCAGAAACTGAAATCTCCTAGAAAGAAAAGCACCATTATTATATCAGGAGTGTCCAAGGTAGAGTTGAACATCATGGTCTTGTTTAATGTTGTGTACTGAAAAGACTTGTGCCCTTTAATACATGTTCTCATCTCCACCATTCAACCTTGTGGTATGTTTTCCTCTCCCCCCAAAAAAAGGCTTATAGTCTCAGTGGGTGCCTATACACATGCAGGGAGGCTGCTCCAATGTGCTATAATTACAGTGCATCAGAGCAGACTTCATTAATCGAGTCCTGGAACATGGTAATTACCATGCTCCAGCAGACTCCGGTGTCACGTGTATCAGCATCCCTGTGCCGAAAAATCGCAGCAGGGGCGCCTTAACTAAAGCTCATTTATTTTTCAGCGTGGTGATGCTGATACACGTGATGCTACAAATGCTTTAATTAGAGCAGCTCTTGAAGCCACTCTAATTAAAGTCCCCCCGGAGGACATGTATAAATGTCCATTGCTTCAAGAAATGTTTCAAGTTAATCCTAATATGTAGCCTTATTATGCAAAGAATAATATCTTGTGGAGGAGAGGGATGTTAAGGAGTTTGGGAGGACCAATGTGGAGATAACATCCTATTGGGAATCCAGCAGCTGGTGACAGTGTTTTAGCTGTGTAGTGTGCCTGGATTCTGGTTGGGCTTCAGCTTTTTATATCTGCCTCTAAAAGGTTCTTTGACTTTTGACAATGTGCAAACACATCCCTTCTTGCCTGTGGGACAAGAGAAGGCTTTCTCTTTAAAAGCTCCCTCACCCTCGCAATATGACCTTTTGACTGCCCTGCCTAACTCCCATCTCCCTTCTTGCTGCTCAGATAGCTTCAGTGCATTTCCTGTCATAGCTTTTTCAAGCTGCAGAGCAGCTTGGTAGTGTACTGCAGTGTTTGCCATTTCTCAGAACCCTTGGGACAAGAGGGAGAATGTAGGAGAAGCAATGTGAACTGATAAGGCTCTGGCTTCTCTTTCCTTTTTTCCCCAATGTGGTGCAGGGAATTAAGTTACAAGTGATGATGGCAAAACTGAATCGATTAATATTAATCTGTAAAGCCTTCTTTGCAACCATAAAGTTGCAAAACTGGTTGGTTGGGTCCATTCCTTATGTTTTTAAGCACGCTTTAGGTCTTGTGAAAATTGATGTGTCTTGCTTTAATTCCTTCTCTACATGTACATTTGCAAAGGATTGGGGGTGGGAAAGGAGGCAAGACCTGAAGAACTGAGTTCAGCAGCCGGAAGAGGGGAAGTTGAATTACATTTTAAGAACAAAATACAGAAGTTGTTTATAAAAGCAGCACATACCCCAGTGCAACCCAGTGGATAATTTTGCTGATAAATTTCATTATTCTCACTTCTTCCTTTGGATTTGCAGCTATGCAAGTTTCATTCTGCCTATATACGTGTTCAGAGGTGGTAGGGGGAGGGTAATATCTAATTCACCCTCACTGTCCTGTGTATTAAGCCCCCACACATTTAAAAATGGCTGTGGGACGCTTTATCTAAACTTCATTTGAGGAGGTTTAGATAAAGTGCCCCACGGCCATTTTAAAACGTGCGGGGGCTTAATACACATGATGCTGCAGCAGGAAAGCCAAGGCTGCAAGGGAACTCCATCTAGCTACAAGTATCAAGGATAATAAAAAGTCCTTTTTTAGATATGTGGGGAGCTGGAGGAAAAGCAAGGACAATATTGGACCCCTGCTAAATCAGATGGGACAACTGACACCCAGGAAAAAGCCAACTTGTTAAATGGGTACTTTGCGGCGGTCTTCACCAGTCCTATGGGACACCCTTGCCCATTACGGGACCGGGAGGCCTGGGTGAAGGAGACTCCTTACCCCACATCAATGCTGACCTCATGAAGGAATACCTTGAGAGGCTGGACACCTTCAAGTCAGCTGGCCCTGACAGTTTACACCCCAGGCTACTCAAGGAGCTGGCTAGCATCATAACTCAGCCCCTGGCACAGATTTTCGAGAATTTCTGGTGCTCTGGTGAGGTGCCCAATGATTGGAAGAAGGCCAATGTGGTGCCTGTCTTCAAGAAAGGGAGGAAAGTGGATCTGGCAAACTATAGGCCCATCAGCCTGACCGCTATCCCAGGGAAGATCTTAGAAAAGATTATCAAAGAGTCCATTCTTAACAGACTGGCCAATGGCAACATTCTGAGGGATAGCCAGCACGGGTTTGTTGCGGGTAGGTCTTGCTTGACCAATCTCATTTCCTTCTACAACCAGGTGACCTATCACCTGGACAAAGGAGGAGTGTGGTGATTGATGGAAGCCATTTATCATGGTGCCCTGTGACCAGTGGGGTCCCCCAAGGCTCTGTCCTTGGGCCTATACTATTTAACATCTTCATTAATGATGTGGACATTGGTATCAGAAGCGGGCTGGCCAAGTTTGCCGACAACACCAAACTCTGGGGTAAAGCGTTCACACCTGAGGACAGGAGGGCAATCCAGGCTGACCTTGACAGGCTCAGGAAATGGGCAGATGAGAACCTGATGGTGTTTAACACTGAAAAATGGAAGGTTCTCCACCTTGGGAAGAAAAACCTGCAGCATCCATATAGGCTCAGCAGTGCTATGCTGGCTGGCACTATGGACAGAAGGGACTTGGGGGTCATCATTGACTACAAGATGAACATGAGCCTGCAGTGTGATACTGCTGCTAGTAAAGCAAGCAAAATGCTTGCTTGCATCCACAGATGCTTCTCAAGTAAATCCCAGGATGTCATTCTCCCATTGTACTCAGCCTTGGTGAGGCCGCAGCTGGAGTACTACATCCAGTTTTGGGCTCCACAGTTCAAAAAGGATGTGGAGAAGCTTGAGAGGGTGCAGAGAAGAGCCACGTGCATGATCAGAGGTCAGGAAAGCAAACCTTATGAAGAGAGGCTGAGAGCCATGGGAATCTTCAGCCTGGAAAAGTGCAGGCTCAGGGGTGATCTGGTGGCCGCCTATAAGTTTATCAGGGGTGCTCATCAGGACCTGGGGGAACATCTGTTCACCAGAGTGCCCCAAGGGATGACAAGGTTGAATGGTCACAAACTCCTCCATGATCGTTTCAGGCTGGACATAAGGAAGAACTTCTTTACTGTCCGAGCCCCCAAGGTTTGGAATAGACTGCAGCTGGAGGTGGTTCAAGCATCTACACTGAACGCCTTCAAAAGACATCAGGATGTTTATCTTGCTGGGATCCCATGATCCCTGCTGACTTCCTACCCCTGGGGCAGGGGGCTGAACTCGATGATCTTCCGAGATCCCTTCCAGCCCCGTGTCTGCTAGAAATGCTGAAGCATTCTAATTGGAATGTGGAGCAGACTCGATTAATTGTTCTAATTAGAATGCCAGTGAGCACATGTATAGGCAGCCATACTGACTAGTGGTGACTAGGCGTGTGTATGTATGTGTGCATGTCTGTGCATGTATAAATAAAATATACCATATTTACTCGAATCTAAGACAAGGTTTTTCCTTCAGTCATAATATGGGGAAGAAAGCCCCTCAACTTAGATTTTGCATACAAAGTCACAGCCTGAGTCAGACCATAGCAGCATCCTCCCCCACCACACACACAACTGTTTCCCCTTTGCACTTCTAGCTCCCCCACCCCTTACTATCAGGTGCAGCTCAGCTCCAACTTGGGCTGGATTCCCTCCCTGGCACAGAGCACATGGAAACTCCATCTCCTGCCCAGACACTGCTGCATTGCCTGCCGAGCCAATCAACAGCACCAACTACTATGCAGCTAGCAAGGGCTGCGCTTCTATGTGCTGTGCTCTGGGGAGGGACTGTAGCCTGATCAGTGTCTGACAATAAGGCAGGGAGGAGAGGCAGATACTGTGGGGAGAGGCAGAGGCTCTGGGGAGCTGGAGGTGGGGAGTGCAGGTGGCGGGGGCAGGAGGTGGAGACAGGAAGGCTGCAGGGGGAAGACGCGGAACAGAGGGCAAAGGGGCTTCCTGCCTCCCCTAGTCACCTGACCCCTCCAGCCACTGCTTTCCGTGCTGTGGATTCTATACCTGGAAAGGGAGGTCATCTTAAATTCAGGGTTGATTTAGATTCAAGTAAATACTACCGATCTAATCAAAGCCTAGTTCATTTGTTAAAGATAAAGTTAATATAGTTCCATGCTGGGAAGAAGGAGCAAAGAGTACAATGCTAGATTTCTGGCAGCCTCTGGGCAATGCAAATAGAAACATAAAAAAATAATGAGAGTTTGGGATGAAAACTGTTTCTCCAGAAAACATTCTATGTATTTCTTTCTCCTATTTCCCCCCACTCCATGACAGACCTCCTTATCTCAGGACAGCGAAGCTGCGCTGATGATGGACTATGCAGCAGCCATGGATGGCTCGTGTAAAGAAGACCCTTTCACTGTGGAGGACTGTACCACAGAAGTCCCCTCAGATGAAAAGCTGTCGCTGACTGCTTCACAAATACTACCTGACACTGACCCACAGGAAAGTAACCATAGCACCTGGGGCTTGGATGATGGCAGCCAGCTATGGAACAGTGACGCACTGTTAGACCAGAACTGTGAAGAGACGTCTGGGAGTTCATTAAGCGTCTCCGAATCGGGGAGTGTGAAAAAACCTAAAGGTAGGTGACATCTTCTGACAGATGCTTAGTATGGTATCAGACAACTGACTCCTGTAGCTGGTCTGTGTCAAGCAGTACTAGTCAATGCCTCCTTCCCTTTTTTCTCAGAGTGGATTTGGTTCTGATTAAAGGCACCAAAATGATAGCCCTGATTACTGGAGTCCTCTACTTAACCACAACATGAACAATGCAGGTGCCCTGCACTTTGCCTCTTTTAAGGATTGAAAAGACACACACCAGGAGTAATAGGGTATTTCCCTCTCAGTCCAGTCTAGCCAGCTGGTTTGTCTGATCAGGCTGCTGACCAAACTGCCAGTTTCTTGATGCAAATTGATCCTTATCCATTTAGACCTATAGTAATGGAAGCCCATGTGTATGATGGTGACAATGGCACAAATCCACAGTTACTACTTATTCCTTCCTCTCTCTCTCTCCATCTTTCCTAAGTATGTAACTTCTCCATTCTACACCCCTCCCCCAAAAGGCATACTCATATCCCTGAGTCATTTAGTGCTGCTTGTACACATTAAATTACCTATTTGAACAGTTTCTCCTTCTCTCCCTTTTTAGCTTTTTTATTTTCTTCTAGTCCTTTTCTAAAGCATTAGGACTACTAAAACATTGAAACATAGGCTGTGATTATTTTTTCTAAATAAGGGACAAACTGTTATAGTTTCTTCTTAAATGGGCATGTCTACACTAGATATTTACCGTGCAGTAAACTAATTTGCTACACAGTTAACATCATGCGTTTCCACATGCACCTCTATTAGGCTGGAGTAAACTAATTTACTCTGCTGCTGCTGCTCACATGCAGATAGGCTGGGGCATGAGGGTGCTTCAGTGTGGAGGCTGTCTGCCAGCTTGACCCATGCTGAAGTACCCTCATGCCCCAGCCAGCCCCTCCACAGCACATTGAGCTGGGGGGAGCAGCCCCAGGCTGGCAGGCTGACCCCCTACCAGACCTCTTGCCAGCCAGGGCTGCTCCAACCCAGCTCAACGTGCTGTGATCCCATGTGCACATGCAAATGTGCGCCCAGGAGCAATATACTGTAGTGCAATAAGCACCGAAGTTTATTGCAGCACATTAACATGCACATGTAGATACGCCCATTAAGTATCTATGGGCTGCAAGTGACCCAAGAGGTCCTATGGCTCAACACCCTTTCTTCCCCTGCGAGCCCACTTCCCTCTCCTTACCACTGATGTCTGAAATGCAGCAGTTTCACTGCTTGTGTTCTGAGTATACGGATAGTCAAATGGAGACTAATAAAGACAAGGTGTGCTGGGGGCATTTGGTTCAATTGACTCCTTCTCACTTGCTAACCCTTAACTAATGACAAACAAGTCTAACGGCTGCATGTTAGGAGCTAACACAATTCTTGTGCAGCCCACCCATGTTAAGCCTTCTTTTCCTGGCCTTTACAGATACCATTTAAAAAGTCTGCCCCCAAACAGAGAGATATCTGAAAGAGATCTCCTGTGTATCTTAGGCTTCCTCTACATGTTATATTCCTTCTGCAATTAAGGTGTTAATCACAGCATAAATAAGAAGGACGCTATGCATACACCTGATTTAAGGTGCCATAAAATGAGGAATGAGCCATAAAAATGTTCCAGACCCCAGTGCAGTCTCTGGACCCAGACAAAAATCAGCTGATTGTCATACCCGTGGAGACACCAGGGCTGGTCCCAGTCTCTAGTTTGGTCCCTGGCCGAGCTGACAATCAGCTGATTGCCAGGTACCATGCTTTCAACTTCCTGGTACAGGGGGAGCCTGGGATCATGAACGTCTGCCAGGGGCCTTAGAGTTTTTCCAACTCAGTCATGGTTTTCCTGTCTTGTTTCTCCCCCCCACCCCCAACACACCATGCCTTTTTTTTTCCACTGACCTGAATCTCTCATGCTGAGTGAGTAATTTGACATACTAATGGCTAGGAAGAGCTTAGTGGAAGAAAGGAAGATGGTGTTTTGCATGTGCTTTAGTTGTACCATGATGAGACCTAGTAATTTAGAAATTACTGTATCTGTGATTTCACTAAACATCTGAACTCTTGCAAAACTTATCTGAAAATTAATTAATTAATTAATAAACCCAAGCAAACAATTGTAGCTTAGCTTTGTTTTCTTTAAATGCAGAAATACTCTCATCTTTGTACAATCCAATGTAAAGGGAATGTTTTTTTGAAGTCTATTTAAAATAATAGTTCTCAGCATTTCACCTTCTCTTATGAAGGAAAAGCATTGCAGCGTCATGATGCAATACAGAGGCTAAAAGGTACAGTGCATCATTGAGGTGAAGTGTCACATTCTTCAATAGTGCATGGATGTCAGTATCGTGCTGAGCAGAAAAGCAAAGCAAATGGTTCATTACAGATTCATACTCTTGTATGTTTGCTGTCTGACAGCATAATTATTTCTGTGAAGTAAAACAGAAACATGATTCCCCTCCTTACCTGCTTTCATTTTTAGTTTTGATAATTCAAGAAAAGTTTTGCTTTTGCGTGCTTTTTGGTCTTTAAACTCTTCTGCAGTTATTTTGAGAGAGAGCATTTGCCAAATGTATTTTTTTCTATTTTTTTAGACATCACATAGTGTTAATGGTTAAAAAGTCATACTATTATTTTACTCTTGCATATTTCAGTTTTTTTACTTCTTACCTTTCTGACTTCATCTTTCTTGCCCATTCCCTTTGTAAACTTAAGAGGACTACTATGCCAACCAGAATTAATTGCCTACACAGTAAGTTCTTCTTGCCTTGTCTTTAATATATTAATATTTTTAAAGAAAACGTAGCTTTACTGAGATGCTTATTGTAGAAGTTAAGCAAAACTTTGTGTTCTGTTCTCTTCTTCCCTGTGTCCCCCTGCCCTTCAAAAAAATGTTTTTATTTTGTATTTTACGTTGAGACCTCTTATCAGAGTAGGCCATAATGGCAAATCATTTTAACTGTAAATCCATTGCCTGTACAAATACCATGGGGATATAAAGAAAGGAAGAGCTCTCTGCCCCTCTCCGGTCGTGATTATTGGATTCAAAATAACAAATGCAGAGATGTGAGTGGTTCTTGCTATTTCCTGACATCTCTTTACATTTCTGTAGCACCCATCCCTGTAGCATCTAGGAACCGACCAAAAATCTGTCTGTGATTTGAGGGAATATGATCTCATAACAGCAAATTACTTGACTCTTTGTGTTGCTTACTGTTAAACAAAAGCTCTTGGAAGCCATGACTAACCTAAGTGTCAATTACAAAAGCTACAATAATCGCCTTTTCACTCATAAGATGTTAAAAGCACACTGCTCACTTCTTACACAAAGTGCATCTATTTGTCTGTCTTTCTGGAAGCAAGGCATGCCTGGTTCTCAGCAGTTGCCCTAATACAATTCAGTAACTCCCAAGTATGGAAACCCAGCAGTAACCTCCTGAGCATGTGAAGCTTTGTGATCTGCCCCATAAAACTTTAAGAGCACTGCATGCATCTGGCAACAGCTCCAACAGTTGATCTGATCATGCTAAATTTAATTTATCTGCAGACTGATCTCGGTTGGGTGGCGAGGCTCCAGCTAGCAGTTGGCCACATGCTTTCTGAACCTGCTAGAGGAGTACTTACGGCAGGGGTGAGCAAAATGGCAGATCTGGCCAGCGGCCGGACTCCATTTCCCAGCAGCCCCTGCCCGCATCACTGTGGCGGGTTTATATGGAGACCCCTTTAGAGGTGTGCAAGCAGTGAATTGCAGCTCTGCCCCAGCTCAGGACCACACAGTCACCGCCACAAGATCCCAGCCCCGGAGCAGCTCCCCTCCCAGCTGTGTGCCCTACCAGCGTTGCTGGGGCTGGTCACAGCCCTGCACTGTCACAGCCCCACCGCTCCTGGGGTCAAAACTGCTTTGTGGAGTGGCAGCTGGCTTCCAGAGCTGAAGCCACCCAGTAGCATGATTCTCATACAACTCCATCAGGTTCTGCTTGTTAACAAGTTAGCATCACAGAGTAGAGCAGGAGCCTATTTAAACTGGCTGACAACAGCTTGAGTGGCAGTAGTTTGCCAAACAGATGAGTTTCAGGATGGCAGGAAAGGGAGCCTGAGAATCTGTGTTAGACCCCAAGTCCCAGAATTCCTGTTGTGGTGCTCTGTGGGATACCTGAAGGAAACAAGACAAGTCCCACAGTGCCCAGTAGCAGAGCAAAGTAGTGTTTCACATGTATATCCCTGCCATATGTAAGCAGTTGCTCTGACCGACATAGGGAACAGCTTGCTGTGTGGATGCAGTGGTTGGGGGGGATATCTTTTTCCACAACAGTTATGTGTAAAAGCTCCTATGTGGACAAGTCTGTAGACAAAGACATTCCATTAACAGTAGGAGCAGCCACAGCTAATTTCCAGTACAGCATTATGCAAAGGCTTCTCTGGGCTTTTTTGGTTTATACATTCACAGTAAGTAACAACAACAAATGGCATGAAGATCCTATAGTGATGGGTGCCAGAGCTAGAGACGTGGATGCAAGCTGTTGTGACTGAAAAGCATTGGAAAGTTGTCAGTGTAGACCATACTTTGTTCTTGTACTAGTCTGAGCTCCATTAGATGGATGTCATGATTTCTGGGACCCCAGTAAGTTATGCTAAGTTTTCTTCATTTTGAGAACCAGTTTTCCATCTGCTGGAAGTCTGCCAAGAAGGAATAGATGAAAAGGTCACTAGTCAGTTCTGCACAAAATAGTTGTCATTTGAAAATTAGATTGCTAGACCTTCACCTTCAGACCAATTCAGCTGGTGCTGGTCTGTATCAGCACCAGCTAACTCCATGCTAGTACTTCATGTCACAGTTTCAGTTGTGCTAGTAACATTCATTTATTGAAGACAGAATTCTAACATTTTTGTTGTTAAACGGCTCCCAGAAACAATCCACGCTCTTGTAATGAAAGGCTTACTGATAACCTGTGTTGTGAACAGGAAGTTACTTTGAGGTTCTGGTTATATTTGGAATGACTATGTAACAGGTTTGATATAGCTACCAGGGAAAGGTTTCAAACTAATAAGCAACTCAAGCTACCTTATTAAAAATGCACAAAAAAAAGGGGCGGGTGGGGAGGGGAAGATTTACAGGATTGGGACATAAAAACATTACCTGTCACTTCAATAACCCATCTTGACAAGAGTCTGGAGTGGGGTTGGAGTGAGCTGCCGAACTCTAAAGAGTATGTACTGAGGATATGCAAAATGAAACACTACTTGCCAACCGCAAAACTTTCAGTTTTTGCCAAATTCAGGTGGTTTTTGCAGGGAACTGTAATATCCATGTCCCTGATTCCACCATGAAATCTGTCCCCTGGCAGATGTCAAGCTCTTACTTCCATGCATGAAGCATTTCAAAGAATTAAGAACTTTAACAGCAGAGCAGAATGGCTCGGCTCTTTGTTGGGGGAGGGAATCTGAGACAGATCCCAAACATGGAAAAGGGTAAGCCCAGACTGAAGATGGGTCTTTTTATTGTGGCAACTGCTGGGCAACATTATCTGTAGCTGGCTAAGGTGACAGATACATCTAGAACAGGGTTTGGCAACCTACAGACCACAGGTTGGATGCAGCCTGCAGAACCATTTGACCCTTTCCACAGACGTGGGGCTTTAGCAGTCGGATTGACTCAGTTCAGGTCAGAGGCAGGCTGTGTGCGGTGTGGGTGGGCACTAGAACCAAGCTGCTACCACTGCTTTTCCCAGTGGATGCACAGGGAAAGCACCCACTGCTGCCACTTATCCCCCACAGGGGGCATGAGGGGAATGTCCACAGATGACATGTGTCCATGTGGTGGCAGGGGTAAGCAACTGCTGCCAAGGCCCCTCTGCCACTGCAGGGAAAAGCGGTGCCGGTGCCAGTGCCAACTGGTTCCTAGTGCCTGCCATTCATGTGCTACCTGCCTCTAACCCAAACTGAGTCATTCTGTCCCGCAGCCTGAAAAGGTAGCCCCTGTATGGCTACCTGACATGGCTACCTGACATGAAATACATTATTTGACTTGTATATGTATGTTGAACATAGCATTGATCAAAAGGCATTATTTGCAGACGCCATTGCAAGCCTGTATTTGGAATTAAAATGCCACCTTTATTTTGTGCATAACTGGTTATACCCTTATTATTTCAGCAGAAATCAACACTAATATAGCAAACACCTCTTGGGTGTGGCTTGTGGAATATGTTTCCTCTCTCTGCCCTCCCCCACTGCCCTCTTTTTGAACGTGTTCTCCCGGTCATTGCTTATCTCTTTCTCATCGCATGCTGTGCTTCCTGTTGTACTTAACTGTATTAAAAGACTGAGACCTAAATTAAATGAGAGGACCCAAAACTCCTGAATTGTTGCAGCACACAGTTAATGTTGCACATTCATAAGTGGTGTTTCTGGCCTTGAAAGAGCAACTGGCACTAAGCAAGTAGGGAAGAGAATCCTATAAAACTTGCAGATTAGCTCTAAAAAGTGGGTGAATTCAGAAGGTCACAAATAAGAATATTTTTTCCTAAATCCATTTCTTTACAGTAGCTTTTCTTCCTTTTCATTCACCCACCTTCTTTGAGGACCAAGAGCAAACTGGCATTTTCTTTAGTACTCCCAACAGTATCAGTGAATCCTTCTTTGCTCTTACAGTAGATTAACTGTTTCTTCTATGACTTTACTGTTTACTATAATTATTATGCAAGTGTATAATAACTGTAATCTCAGTCAGAGTGTTTGTTTGCATGACAACATTTGCATGGAGTGAGGGGAAGCAAATAAATATATTTCCACTAATTAAGAGGCTAGAACTCCCCAGTGTACTCCTTGGGAAGGATGAGATGGGAGAAGTGGGGGAAATACAGTAGCATGCACCTTGTATGGACTGAAAAAGTTTGCATCTAGCTAAGTTTGCCTGTACATTACCTGCATTGTCAAATAGTTAAGTATTGTGGAAAAAATATTTCTAAAATCAAAAACAGATGTAGCATTGATCTCTAACATGTAGAACTTTTAATATTTTTTACATTAGCTCACAGCATTCTTTGTTTCCTAGCTATCTTGCGCACCAAATGTGCAAGAGGATGCAGCTTAAATGCAAACACTAAAGATCAGTTTGTGTTTTTAAACTGGAGCTGTGCCACTCTATTTAAAAACACAATTGGGCCTTGGTCCAAAACAAAGGTTACCTAAAATCTCCCCGATTTTTTTTTTTCTGTCATTCACTTATGCAGGTGGAATTCTGAAAAAAAGTGCAAAACTCTTTTTCCGCCGCCGACACCATCAGAAGGATCCAGGAATGAGCCAATCGCACAATGATCTTGTTTACTTGCAGCAGCCAGTGTCTGATGAAACACGAAAGAAGGGAGCAACGCTAACACGCATCTTTAACAAGAAAATTCTTTCTAAGAACAAAAGCAAGAGCAAACTGAATGGCACCCAAGTGGAACCATGTGTATAAAACTTTATGCTGTCTTATGATACTTGCACATCAAATGATCAGTTGTTTACAAAACAGTGCTAGAAGATGTAAACACAGGTAATGACATGCATAAAATGATATTTGCTAAGACAGTGGTCCAGGAATAAAAATGGCAAAGCTTGGCTTCTTGTTTCCCAAGACACCTCTAATTTTTAAAGCCTTGTAGCAAAATGTTTTCCCAGATAGAAGCAGTACAGATAACTTGTTGTTCACTTTCTGTTCCTGTTTGCTAATATCCATAGAGTTTTGACTTGTGTGGATGGGACAGGAAAGTGGTACAACTGGGAAGCTTTTATTTTTAGGCTAAACATCTAATTTACATTTTACTTCTAGCTAGATACCAAGAAGTTATATTGATTAGATGACTGGATCACTGTAAAAATGTGACATACCACTGTGGTTAATGCTTCTTTAGTAAACACTGAATAATGGCAGCATAGGTCTCAACTTGAGTGCCTGCTTAGGCTGAAAGTGGAAGGAGAGAAACCCTGATCCAATTTGTATTAATTGGAAACAGGTATGTTTCTGGAAGCGGAAATAAAATGCTGGTTAAGACCACCTTCCATAAGCACTGCTAACTCAGTGTAGGTAGAGAGGCCTTTGATATTAGCCATAAGTAATTAAATTATGCAAATACTTATTCTGTGCATATATTATGCTAAAAAACTTTTTCTAAGTTTACTTTAAGCCTACTTGTAAACAGAATATTTAAAAACTTGTACCGTTCCTATGTATGTATTTCTCCCGTTATGCGAGAAGCTATATTGCCAATGCAAAAACTTTCTTTGGGGACTCTACTCCCTTATGTAAAGTACTTGTTAGACAAGTATACTAGCAATCATATCAAGAACAGCGCTAGGAGCAATAAATGCTGAATAGAACGTGTTTAACCCATGTATATTTTTAATAGCCCGTTTTCTTCACTTGTCAAATACTAAAGCATAATCTAGGAAACACATTTGAGGAGGTATTTTGCTGCCCTTAGTTCTGTGGTATAATTATAGATTTTTGTCTTAGTGCAAGGTTTTTTTTTAATGATATTGTTTCTCTAAAAAAGGCAAAAGGGAAGTTTTAGCATTCACTTAAATTCGTTGAGGGGCACACCTTTTCTCATGTATGCCTGCACACATTTCTAATGTGATATACATTCCTTATTAAGAGCATAAGACTACAGGCATAGCTGGCCAGTTCTGTACCCTGGGCAGCCATGTGATACCCAGAACAGTACTCTGGTCACAGCTTTTTTGTGTTCCCATTCCCCAAACACACAGAGGCAACACCAAGGCTGCTTCCCCAGTTGCTTCTTCCCCCCCCCCCATCCCCCGCCTTATTTATGCTACTATATAAGTCCAAATCCCACTGTCTTTCTCAGGCAGAACTCTGACTTTATCAAAATTACTACTGGCTGAACTACTGCAAGTCCATTTGGAAAATTTGGCTATTAAACATATGTGGGTGTGGGTATGTGGGTGTATGTGTGTGTCTGCACATGCTCTGAGTGGAGGTGGAGCAGTATTTTGGCGGATGCTTTTATGGGTAAGGACCAAAATGAAAATTATTGAAAAATTGAATGATCAGATTTTAGCATTTTTGTCCTAGGCTCTGAATTGCTTAGAAAATATGTTTTTGAAGGGTATAAAATAAGGAGAATCTTCAGCAAAAGCATAAACTTTTCAAAACATGAACTGGGATGGCTGAGATGATCTAGTTGGGGGATGATTGTGGTTTGAGCATGGGGTTGAACTAGATGACCTCCTGAGGTCCCTTCCAACCCTAATTTTCTATTATTCTAACTGCCAAAAACTTTAAGCTGAACTTATATAGTTCCTAAATGTTTTGTATGCCCAAGTGCTCCCATAGTGCTAAGGAGGTAGACTACCTAATGTGTACTTGTTTCAAATACTTGAAGGCATTTTGTATGTCTTATTTTTGAAGGTAACACTCTAGTGTTAGCTGCCTTTAAAGAATTTTTTTACCTGATGAAACATTTTGATCTGGTTTTACATATGTTTACATATGTTTGGGTTGGGGTTATTTGCTTAGTTTGGTTTTTCTTTTTTTTTTAATTTCCCATTTACATTTATGGGGCCAATCTTCAGTCATCATTCAGGCAAGGCTTCTGTAAGCTTTAATTGGATTTCTGCCCAATGAGATCTGCCAGCACTGACTTTTTTTAACTACAGAATTTACGTTCAACATCACTCCAACCAACTCTTGTTAGCCTACCAATTCAAAGACAAGAGTGGCTGAAGTGATTGGGAAATGGGGTGACTTCTGTTTGGGTCACTAGGATTTCGTATCCAGTCCACATGAATGAGTGAAAGATGCCACCACCCAAATTTTTTTTTAAATTGGGGGTGGTTGTTGTCTTAACGAGCAGGGGTCTGCATCAGAGAAGCTACCACTACCAAACTTGTTTGACTTGGTAAAGAAGCCAAAGATTGTGGGAGCAGGGATACCAAGATGTTTTCTTACATTTCTACGCAATTCCTCCCAAACCCTTCTCCCTGCCCGCCATCGCTTTATCCCTGCTAGGTTATGATACAATCTGTAGTAACTATCTAATGGAAGAGAAGACTTCTGCCTCTGATGCTGCAAGTTCATTAGCCCTACACTGTCTATCCGAAGTTATTTGGCTTTTTAAAATAAAAATAGCATCTGGTACAGCATCTTGCTGGCGATCTTGTGGCTTTCACACTCATGCTTTCCTGTGCGGTTTTTAAACAATATTTTTCTCTTTATGTATATGTGAAAATTCACAAGGGAAACAGTACAACTGGCTACATAAAGTGCTATCAAATGTGTGCAAAGTCAATAAAACTAGACTCTCCCATATGTAATTTAAGGTGTCACTTGGAACGATGTGACTGAGGGGTAGGGATCACATAAACATGACCTTTTTGAGGTTAACTGTGTTTCTCTGTAAAGCTGAACTTTAGGATAAGTGCTTATGTAAACCGCTATATGCACCATAGTGCTAGGAGAAAATGATTACAGGACGTGCCTGGATCCTGATAATACAGTACAATTTACAGCTGATTGCCCAACACTAAATTATCATCTAAATATCAGGGTTGTAAATGAAACTGTGAATGGTAATAGAAACCTCGTGTTTACTTTTTGATATTCACACAGACTTCAGTTGAACTATTCATGTGTTTAAGCACCTTGCTGAATCAGCGCCTTAATCAGTAATTAACCCAGATTAAGGTAAAGTAATCTTGTTATTCAATTAAGGGTGAACAATGTTGTTGTTTCCCTTAGGGTGAGCAGGCTGCTGAGCATAATGCAAAAAATCATCAGGAATATGTGAAACAGGTTATTTTGCCAATCTTGAAACTTAAATAAACCTGTAGAAGAAGCATAACCATTTCTTGACTGTAGAATATGCTCTCATACTCCAGATGAGGAGGTGGGGAGAAAAGCATTTATTCTTAGCACTCAGCTGTGGTAGCTTTTTTTTTATTTGTACACTGAAGGAACTTGGTGCAGTGAAGACATCTGTACCACACCGATTTATTGGAATATCAAGACAAAGCATGAAAAGAGGAATTTTTAAATAAATAACTACTACTGTACATTAAACACAAATTGTCTCTGTGTACAGTGCTGTCATGAATGTCCTAACCAATTTAATCTGCATATCTACATTAACAACAGGGCCTTGTGTTTACATAGCCTCTTCCTATGTGATCTGGAGGAAGCACCTGGAGCTAGGTGCAGAACAATATGAAGCTGCTTTGATCCAGTGGATGGAAGCAAAGCAAGAGAGAAAGAAGCACTGTGCTGTAAACTTGGACTCCCACTCGGACAACACACGTATTTGTGAAACTTCTAACAAGCTGTGTCATTCTTGAACTGGGCTTTTCAGCCACAAGCGGATTCATCAGGCACCTGACTCGACCTCTTAACACGTACTCCATGATTCAGAGGATCAATGGTTGCCTATATACCTATTTATGTAGCAGCACGTTCCTTCTTCTAGCTGTGCCTGACGTTTTGGATAGTTGTTAGGTCCCCTATCCATAGGGTGTGAATATGTCCTGGTTTGCCTGGGACAGTCCTGGATTTCATAGACTCTCCAGTTGTACCAACCAGTGAGTGCAAATTGAAGCAAAAGTCCAGGAATGGTGCCACCCTGCCCACACCTGTCCATCCCAGCTTCTGAGCAGCAGCTGGTGACAGCGGACTGCCTGGGGTGAGGATTGGGCCAGGGGAGGAGGCTAGGGCCAGGGCTCAGGCAGCTGTGTAAGGTGAGCCAATATGGCCACCTGCTGCCAGCAACCTCATGCCTTGCTACTGGGACCACTACCGAGGCATGGGCTGCACATAGTGGCCCTGGGTGCCTGCCAGAAGTGGGAGGGGAAGCTCTCTGTGTCCACAGGGCTTCATGGTGTCCCATCCCACCCTGCCATCAGGGTTCCTGGGAGCTGCAAGGTTGTGCGTGTGTGTGTGTGTATGCATGTGCAAGGGGAGGGGCATACTTATGTGTGTATGGGGGGGCATGTGTATAGGGGGGTGTGCCTTGATGGGTCCTCATGGTGCCCGGATCACAGCAGTGCCAATCGTTGCTGAGGAATGGAGACCTCTGAGCTATAGTTGGTGCCAGGGGGAGGAACCCCATACTTACCGACTTGGCCCAGCCCAGCTGTGTGCTCCAGCTGCAGATGTGGCTGGTAGATGCTGGCTCTGGGCTCTGTGTGGGGCGGGGGGAGGGGAAGGTTTGCAGCAAGCTCATGCTCACACTCCTGTTGCTGCTCTGGTGCCAGCCCCAGCTCATCCGTGGAGAGAAGGGAGTTGTGCTCATGTGTGTCCGTCTCAGATGTCCTTCAAAATTGTATGCACACCCTAACTATCAAGGAAGGATGCTTTGCTACTCCAAGGAGAAGCACTTGAAAATTGTGTTATTAGGGAACCTGTTCAGAAGACTAAATTGAGGGACCAATAAATCTAATAGTTGCGGATTGCATGACTTATTCAGATTTAGAAACATGTCCAGTTGTTAATGGACAAGTCACTGCATCCTAAAAAAACAATTCTCAATACTTTAGGGATCAGAAGGGGTCATTATTAGACAAATATGTCCAGATGCAGTGAGTCTTAATGAAGTGAAGTGAGCAGCTTACTTGGAGTGTGTTCAAGATGGCAATCCTGGGATGTGTTCTGGGTGGGAGAAAGGGTAAAACTCATTGGAGGATTAGGGCCTCAGTGACTACTTCCAGATAAACCTGCCAAACCCTAGCTAGTTTGAACATAGATTTCACAGATAACTCATATATTCTTCCTCCTCTTCCCTCAAGATAAACAGAGCTTGTTTCTGAAATCTGCAAAAAAAGTTTATATCCCGCCACTGAAAAGGGGAGTACACTGACTTGTTGTACCTTACTGCCAAACTATTTGTTTGTTTTATGTTATTAGCACTCCAAACTAGAACTCCTGTCAACAGCAAAAAGAAACAAAACAAGTAAATTGTCTCCTTTCTATTTTTCTCCTCTCACCTTCAATCTGTTTATTATGCCCCAGTTCTTCTATTAGTGGGTACTGGCAAGAGTTCCATGACTAAAAATCAGTAATCCACACCAGAAATAAATTTGGCTGGAATCATTGCCACTGCTGACTTCTTACTAAGTTTAGTAGGAGTTTTTTTTATAATTATCTTCTGCACCCTAAGAAGACTATACTAACGTGACCTGTTGCTTTGACATACCAAATACTGCTTATTGTTTAATATTTATTACAGTATAGCACAGGGATGCCAAATAAGATCAGAGTTCCTTTGTGAGAGACACAATATGCACATACAAAGCTTGTGGATTTTGCAGTCAAAACTCATACTGTGAACGTGATGCATATATATGTATATGTGAAAATAGCTTGTAAAAGGCAATTGTATACAAAATGAAAGACAAATATTTTTTACTCCTTACTGAAAAAGGAAGTAAACTATATATCATCAGATCCTTTCAAAGGGATGAAGATGGCTAAATATTCTGATCAAAACTTTTTGGGGAAAAAAATGTTTTTTTTCCCCCTAAAGTATTCTCATTCAAAATTTTCAGGGTATTTGTAGAAAAACTGAAAAAAAATGTATATAAAATACAAAACCTCTAAAAGTTTATTTTAAAAACATGGTATTTCCACAAAACAAAAATAACAATTTATTTTGAAAAGTTTAATAGAATACATAATTTCCTGTTTCTTTTTCTCTCGTGCACTAGCTGCTGTTTCTGCAAGCTTACCATCTCCAGTGTTAAAGCAAGACACAAATATTTAATCTACTGTGGAGTTAGATCAGGGGTGGGCAAATATTTTGGCTGGAGGGCCCCTTAATGAGTTTTGGTGAGCTGTCAAGAGCTGTAACAGTAGCCCTGCCCCTTGACAGTTACCCCGCCCCCTGGTTACCATCTTGGGACCTGAAGTCCCACCCCCTAACCCCTGATCTTTGCCACCAGAAGTCCTTCCCCTTGCCCCCAGAAGTATTCTTGGGGGGAGGGGTGGAAATTGCCATCTTGGTACCAGAAAAAACCCCAAATCGTACACCAAAAGTCAAACATCTACTATGTAGTCTCCCATGTTGTTCACCTGTGCATCGAGTTTGTGTGGTCTTTTCCGGCTTCACCGTCACTTTAAGGAAGAAACAGGCTTGTTAATGGGTTGTACCTTGGTTGGTGTCCCAAGGGGTCTTGCCTGCCACATCTTTGCTGGAAAATTATTACAATGGGGAGGAAGATGGTCTGTCCCATCCCTCCTGGTACCTTCCTTCAGTCGTCCTGGTTGTCCTTCCTGCTCGGGGCTCCACCTCCCCTACACCCTGCCTAGCACCAACCAAGGAAGTTATTCCCTGGGCCATCAGAGTTGGTACCACGTGCATTTTGGATGTCTTGGTCCTTTAAATTTATGACAGTGGGATCGGAACATTGTTCGATCTGAGTATTCCCTACTGCACCTTGCCTTATTTATGCGTCTTGCAGATCCCGGGCTGTCCTGTCCCCCGGCGTCCCACTCCCAATTCAGGCTTTATACTTGCCATGGGTCAGTTGTTCATTGGTCCTTGCCCTTTTTAGTCCTGCCGGGATCCAGTCTGTGCTGTAGATATCTGATATCCATGGAGTCTCCTCACGGAAGTTATGGAGCCGTCTCTGGCTCTGACTACTTAAGAAAGCCCCTTCCTGGGGCAGCCACCATGTCCCTGCACTGGGACTGTGTTCTAGATCTGACCCCTACAGGCTGGTTGGGGACCTTACTTCCGGTCCCCCTTGCTGAGTTCCCACCGGGCTTTTTATCCTGGCTTCAGGTGTCTAGGCAGCAAATCGGCCCCAGCTACAAAGTGTGCCCACGCCGACATGGGAGCCTGTCCCAGCTTCTCCTGGCTCGGCAGTTTTTTTTCCTTTTTTTTTTTGCCACTGTGTTCCCGTCCACCACGGTTTCATTTGTGCCATGCTCCAGTTCCGGCGTGGCGTCCTGCCGGCTCCGCTCCTCATCCGGCTGAGGTAAGTCTTTCCCACATGCTGTAACGTATTTTAATTTTATTTAAAAAATATTTTTGTCCTGATTTATGTGTGTTTGCATAGCATATATAGAGGTGATTGTATAACAGTTCAAAAATAAAGTCTTACTCTTGTATATTATGTAGGAGGTGTGTGTCGGGGAGTATGATTGGGGGGTGGGTGCATGTGTATGTTAGTAAGACTCTCTGTATGCCTGAAGAAGGGTGTTTGTACCCGAAAGCGTACAAAGAGCATTTTTTCCAATTAGTTGGTCTAATAAAAGATATCACATCTACCCAAAGAACTTGTCTGCCCGTGAATGGTGGGGTTAGATCAAAAGGTTAGATCTGGGACCTGAATCCCAGAAGCTGCACTGAAATCATGACATAGTAGGGGATATAAAATAAGGAAAGTATCCCTTCATTAGAGGTAGATGAACTTGATGTACTGCTCAGTGTTGAGATCAGGTGAAAATCTGATCAGGTGAGGTCAAATTTACTTTTCCACCTTTTGTAAATATCTTAGATTTCTAAAGATTGAAAATGCTATGGAAGTGTAAAGTATGATATGGGTATGTTATATAATAGTAATGGCCATATCTATTTTTGTGGTGTCATTTTAATTATGGTCCATTTCTTAATATGAACATCAACTTGCTACATCGTTCAAAAGGAGATTCCACAAGTGCTCTTCTGCTTATGGATTGTAACAATGCAGTATTCTTCCCACTCTCTGCCCTCCAGGTTCTTTATGTTTTGTTTTTGTTTTAAAAAAATATTACAATCTTGGAGTAGGACAGAACTATTTAGAAGAAAATCTAGATGCTTCATTATTGCTAGTGGGGAATTCTGTAAAATGAATACTTCACAACATTTTTCCCCTGAGCTATGTTCCATGAAAGCAATTTGTAATGCTTTCTCTTGTGTGTGATGATTTCAAATAGGGATCAAACACATTCTGACCTGTTGCTGTCTTTTTTAATTCTTTGCTATATTATTTTTCAGTAGTCAAAGAATAAATGAAAGCTGAGAGGGGGCATTTTTAAATGAAGTAGTACTGAATTCAGAAAAGTTATGGAGGGGTGCCTGAATCTAAAAAATGCTGAGAACCACAGGGCTAATCAAAGGAGATCCTCTGTGTCTCCCATACACTTTGAAACCTCTGCTAGTGATTCCTCTAGACAGGTTCTGGTGGTGTGTAGCAGAAGGAATGGAGTGAATAGCAGCTAGTTGCACTGCCATTGAATGATGCCTTTTTCAGCAGAGTTGAGGCAAACACATCTTCTATCCTGTGGAACAGTAAGCACAAAAGTAAATGTTTACTGAATTGTGACTAGGACACAGTATTTTTAATTGGGTTCAGAAACATTTAATCACCCAGTCCGTAAGTGAGTGGTTTATTCCTGTCTGGGTGCTGTAACTTCAAATAATTTTTTAAGTATTTTGGAGGCGAGGCAAAAGAGGCAGGACTTAATTTAAAGTAGTTTTATAAAATGTGATTCCATGGGTATAGACTTGGAAAAAAACTGTTTACATAGCTATCAGAAGGTGAAAGACTAGGAGTCAATAAAATGTGGATTGTGTGTGTTGCTGGGCACTAAGGTGCCTGCTCCTTTAAGAGCAGAAACTACCTAGGGAGAGGGCCCTAAGAGTCAGACAGAAACCTCCCCCACAGGTTCAGGTTACTATGGCAGCAGGCTAACAAGGGAATTAGCCTGCACCTGCACCTGCACCTGGTCAGCTGACCGGAAGAAGGCAGGGCCCTGGGCATATATAAAACCTAGGGCTGAGACCAGGAAGGGTTAGTTCTCTGGCAGCAGCCAGGGGAAGGAGCCTCCAGGGAGGAATCACCCAGAGATGCTGCAGCTGCTTGATATGCGGCACTCAGGGCTAATGGGGCTCCAGGAGCTCACCAGGTACCCTGGCCTGTAAGGCACTTAGCGCTGGGGGGGGAAGTTTGACTTATTTAAAGGGTCAGAGCACACCCTAAACTGCTTATGTTATGTTATAGCCCAGGGGCTCATATTTTAGTTGCTGTTTAAAGACCGGTGGATCAGGCTGAGACTACTGGGGAAGGAGGAGGTCTCATTGGTGGGGGTGGGCACTACAGTGTGGGAAACCCAGCGCCGGGGGCATGGAGACAAAGGGGGTAAGCAGACCCCAGTGCCAGGGGGTGCAGAGACAAAGGGGGTGAGCAGACCCCAGCACCATGGGTGCAGAGACTAAGGGGGTGAACAGACCCCAGCACCAGGGGGCACAGAGCTAGGGCTACAGAGACCCCAGTGATGACCGGAAACCAAGCTAACTAAGGCGTTAGAGGGAAAATGTGTTCCAGGTTCAGTGGGTTCCATCAGGAGTGTGTCCAAACAGTCTCAAGGACAGCCTCCCTATTCATAATAATTACCAACAAGATGTGGCAGGCGAGAAAGTGGGTGCCCGTTGGGCAAGATTGGCATGGTCAAAGAGCCCTAGAGGTATCATGGCCATCATCTGGACTTCAGCTTTTCAGAAATTCCCCTTGGCTTTGATAACTTAACTCCAGGACCCTGATTCAGCCTGTGACTTGGACTCTGCTTCTGGAATTTCCCCTCAGTTTGGGTACTTCGGACCTTGCCTCCTGCCTCTGGCCCTCCTCTGGTGGCCTACCCACTAGGTCAGACTGCCTACATCCAGTTGCTATACAGATTTGTGACTGTATAAAAAAATTCCCTGTTCCCAATATGTTTAAATACTTGCAGACTCAGTGCAAAATTGGTACAACATGGTACCAAGTGGCAAGGTCTATTGCCTTGCAAGCCTGTGCTCAGCGGATCTGGAAGAATCTGAGTTCTAAAGAGAGGAATTGCCACAGCGGATAAAACTAGCGAGTGACCCAATCCAGCATACTGTCTGACTGATGAGAGCCAGAACTTCAGGGAAAGGTTCAAGGAATCCTGAAATTTGCAATTATGAAATAACCTACGCATGGAGAATTACTTTTTTCCCTAAGCATTCCTCCAGAGATCATTTTCTCCCCTGTACACTGCTAAAAGGCAATATGGAAATTGCCTCAGTCTGTTTCAGCTGAGGGTCTCCAGGGGCTTGGCCACATGGAACTATAAATCAATTACGTAGAGAAAACTACTTTAAAATAACATTAACACTGCAAGTCAAGTACTCAAAAGTTAGGAAATGGCAGAATTAAGTTTCAACATAGAACCTTAATGGAGCCTCTTAGTGCATCAACTGATGATGCACTCTGGAAATTACATGATAATATATTACTTTTTTTTTCCCTACAGGGCCCCTGCCTCATTCAGTGCACAGGACGGACAAGTAGGAGTCCCTGCGGAAGAATCAAGATCCATTTTGAATATAATATTATGAACATTCTGTAAGCGTTTGGGTTGCGCTTATGCGTAACTTCCTAGGTTTTTAAAAAGCAATATGAAAATACCGACTCCATCATGTATTATTGTGTCATGATGTGGCAAGCGGGGTTAGTACCTTGAAATCCACCAACTAAAGCACCCTGGAGCTCATGCAGTAACTGAGAGCAAATGCAGGTTGTGATCTCATTATGTGAACCTGCAGAGGAGAATGAGACACTCTCAGCAAATGTTCATGAAACCCCTGCAAATTGTTACAGGATGGTGAGACTTGAGAACCTTGGGTTTCATTCCAGGTTCTGTAGAGGACTATATTCCAGTAGAGACAGACTCCTGTACCCCATATCTGCTTCTTCCTCTACCTGACTCCCTCAGCCAATTCCTATGCCACCCTTAGTTAGCTCTTTCTGTCCTCTGCCTCAAACCTAAGCGCTGTCTCCCTTCATTCTCCCACCAAGTGTCTACCACACCTTTGCTACCCCTTCCATTTCCAGTTTCTTTGCCAAGCCAGTCTTAGTTTCCCATCCATTGTCTCATCTTTTGTGCTTTCTGTCCAAATCATTGTCTTCTTCTCTGGGCTCCTGAACCCATTTATTTTTCAGGCTCTGTGTCCTGGCCTTCATACCAAACTAATCCCAGGCTTCTACCTATCCCACCTTCTCTGATTTCTATACTAGCCCTACTCCTAGGGTCACAGCCCAGCTATTTGCCCACCCACTCCCAGTCCTCCTGCAGAAACTTGCACCAATGTACCTCCACACCCCAATTTGACAACTGTTTTGTGTGTGAATCCTTCCTTCTTCAGGCCACCTGGCTGTCAGCAAGGAGCACACTAAGTCTTACATCTCTTGATGCCTGTGCTTGGGACAAAAAAAGCCTACAGCAGTAAGGAGCAGCAATTACTCCTACTCAGCCCTTACAGCCTGGGGCTGAAGCACACACAATGGGAATTTTTTTTGTCAGGGTGGTGGCTGCACAGGCTAGGCCAGTCAACCCACAGGGTTGTGAGGGGCTGGAACTCAATCAGCTTTGGGTGGTTTCCTAATTGAAACAGCCACTGGCGCATCCCTGAAACCAGGATGAGTTGTCTGCCAGATTTCAATCCCCGCTCAAAGCAGTGTCTTGATCATGCGGTTGTAAAGAGTGTTTTCAACCTGGGCAACACAGTGCATTTTCCTCAGCTTCATGCTCTAAAGCAACTGGGGCATTGTTATTGTTGACACTTTCAAAACAGTTCAGTGGGAAGCAGATACCAATGTAGAACCATTGATGCTGGATGATTTAGGTTTGATAACATTTAAAAGAACCTGAAACCAGAAAGCCTGACTGGTACATGTGGGCAACCTTAAGTATAGGTGGACCTACCAGCCCTGCCACAAGCAGAATTTGTGGAGATGAATGAGTCACCCAGACTCCATTCACTAAACCATGCTGGTTCACCTGTTGAGGCACAGGAGCCATGCCCTCCCTCAGCAAACATGTTTTCTAACACTCAGCATCACAGAAGGGCATGAACAACACGTGCCTCCGGAGGCTGGGGGGGCATGGTGACTGCCTGCGGGCGGCGATGATGAGCAGGGAGCTCCTGCAAGCAGCTGTGGTGGTGTTGGCGGGGGGGGGGGGGGGGGCATGTCAACCAGTGGTCGGTTGACCACCCGTAGATGCTGCCAGCAGTGTCGGTGGCACTTCTTTCAGGGGGTGCACCGCCAATCTAAGGGGGTGCACATGCACCCGCGTGCACCCCCTACACATTGCCAGTACAGAAGGGGCACAAGAGCCAAAGTAACTCACTCAGGCAGGTACGCTGCTGGGGTGGTTCCTGCCCCCACAAGTAACAGTGCTGTGGGAGCAGGCCACCACGGCCTGC
>NW_005842643.1:335215-335635 GCF_000455745.1 Alligator sinensis
ATTTCATTGTCCCTGCCAAGTGTGTAGAGCAATGATTCTCAGCTAAGCTGCCACAGCACCCCAGGGTGCCTTGAGACCCTTTCCAGGGTGCTGTGGGGTGCCACCCAATGTCAGTACAAATGTGATTCGCAAGATAAACCCAAAGGATTCCAATAGCAATCCAGTGTTAAAGCCAATCTGCTCTACTGGGGTCTTTTGAGCTTTGTGATCTTGCACTTTTCTGTTGTCAGGAAACAAGTGAAAACTACGAGCTGCCAGTGTCCAAGGGGGTCTCGAGTCTGAAAGGGTTAAGAACCTAAGAAGTGCCATACTGGCTACACTAACACTTAAGACTAATGGTCCATCTAGCCCAGGATCCTGTCTCTGACAGTGATAGAAGGGGATGCTATACAGGGAGAGCGCTGAGCCAGGTTTCCCTAC
>NW_005842643.1:335674-338041 GCF_000455745.1 Alligator sinensis
GTAGGCAACCCCAGGTCCATGTGCCAGAATGTGGCACATAAAGGCATTTTGCTTGGCACACGGGCCTTGGGGCAGGCGGCAGAGAAGGGGCTGGGGCTCTACTGCCACAACAAGGATCGGGCCACTTGCAGGTCCCCCACTGTCCACTCCTGACATGCCAACATCTTACAAGTCAAGGTTGGGAGTATTTTTGGCACTCTGACCAAAAATGTTGCCAACCCCTGCCCCACAGTGATGTATTCCCTATTCAATACCCTTTCTGCTATTGGAAGGAAATATCTCCAACCATTCTGTTCAGTAGCCATTAATAGAGCTATCTATCATCCATAAACTTATCCGGTCCCTTGTTGACCCTGGCTATACCATCTGCCTCTGCCACCTCCTGTGGCAATTAATCCCACAAGTTAACTATGTATTCGGTAAAAAAAGTCGCCTCTCATCGAGAAATAGCTTTTTGTCCTCTACCACACCATTGACCACATCACCAGAATCAGCCAGAACTACCTCTGGCAAAAAGAATGGGAGAAATTAGGCAACAAAGCTGTTGAAGGGAGCTGGCAAGGAATTTTACCCCCAGTGAGGAGTTAGCATTTGGCTCCAACTACAAATGGCATACATGGCAGAGCCTGAACAGACTGAGAGTGGGTCTTGGAAGATGCAACTTTCTCATGAAAGCATGTGGTCTCCAATGTGTTTGTCAGAAGCACACCATGCCCTATAGCACCACAATGCACCCCACAAGATCTGGCAACACCAACACCAGAAGCAACGGCCTTTGCAGAATATTGGGAGCAGGTCGCTTAGAAAGCTTGGATTGGAGACATGACAAAGAAGGCACATTCTCATTGTGTGTCACTGGTACTTTGGCTTTTCAGAAACCTCCTCCTGGCTGTGCGCCTGACCAGGAAGGAGGCTGTGGCTGGGAGGGTCCCCAGGGACTCTGTAAGGAGTTGGGACTTGAGAGTGAAGCAGGGAAAGGAAAGCGGCCCTGCAGCTCCTGGGGACCATCCTGGCCAGAGCCTCCTTCCTGGTCAGGCACACGGCCAGCTCGGCCAGGGCCAGGGCTAGGAGGAGGTTGCCCAGGAGTTCCCGAGACTTGGTGGGGTTGTTAACTGGGAGTGCATAAATAAAACGGTGCGGACAGGGTTGGAACTACACTTTGATTCTTGGGTGGGGGTTGCAAAAAAATTGGGCTGCCCTAATAAAACTGGAGACCCCCCCTTAGGTTATGATTTTCAGATCTTACAGGGGGCTCTCATCTCTTATGGGGGTGGGCTCAGCCCCTGAGCTCCCCCGTAATTTGGACCCTGGGTGCAGGGAACAGGGCAGCCAGAACCTCAATAAGAAGCTTGCGAGGAGGTGCAGGGGCGCCTGGCGCACTCTAGGCAGGTGTGTGCCATAGTCTTCCCCCTGCACACAACTAGGGTTGCCAACTTAGGTTGAATCTATTCCTGGAAGTTTCCAAAAAGCCAGCAACACACAATGTGAACGTGCCTGTGTTTACAGGTTTCCCTCGCCAACCATGGTTTTGCCAAGTGTGGTTTTGAATATCTGTGCTTAATGTTCTACATAGGCGACGTGTAGGGCGAGCACGCGCCCCCCTGAGGTTGGCCACTGCTGAAGCTGCCGCTGGCTTTTGCGGGTGGTCACCACTTGCACCCATCCCCCCTTGCTGCCAATGCAGCCGGCGGCGTTTGTGGGCAGTCCCCACTCGCTGCCATGGTGCCCCCGACAGTTGTGGGAGGCACCAGTCATTCATGATAGTCTATATAGCATTTTGGCTATAGGGTGGCCATCATAGAAGACAGTCTCTTAAGGAGAAAAATGGAGGGCATAAAGGTGTGGGGTTTTGTATCAACAGAGGAGAGAGGACAGAGTAGCAGAAAATGGGAATGTCCTCTATGATGGCCACCCTATTTAGCTACCACGGTACACAGTTTTGAGTAACCGCGGTTTTCAGTGGCCGCACATGAGCCCACCACCTCCCATTTTCTCCGTAAGCCTTTTGTCTTGCCAACCAGCGGTCGGCGAGGGAAACCTGTATCAGTTACGGATTATGGTGCGGAAACTGCACGCCGGGAAGGCAAATGCCCATGCCTGTTTAATTTTAAAAACCCGCTGGACTGCTGTACAAACAGGGATTCAACACTTCATCTTTATTTTAATGAACGCCCTATCCTTGATGTCCCGGGTGACTCCCAGCAGTCTCCTCCTGGAGACGTCTCTCTCATTCCTGGAGATGCCAGGGCAACCCTGGCGGTCCTGCAACTCGACCCACAAAATGAACACCACTCCCCACCCGCTCCACCCCAGCTGTAGTCCCCGCCCCCCCGGCGGACTACGATTCCCAGGCTGCCCCGCGCGCCG
>NW_005842643.1:338323-371328 GCF_000455745.1 Alligator sinensis
GAGGAATGGAGGCGGGGAAGCCGCGCCTCGACTGCACCTCCCGCCGTGCCCAAGGCGGCTCCGACGCCCTCTGCGCTGTCCCTGTCTGCAGGGGCTGGATCCCGCCCCCAGGATGGATCCCACCCCTGGGGGTGCCCTGCCCTGGGGGCAGGTGACAAAGCATCTCAGAGCAGCTCGGCCCCCAGTGGAGGAGCGGGTGCTGAACCCCCACCCACCTTCCTCCTGCTTGTCTTCATCCTCCTGTGCCCCACACGGGTTTGTCCCCCCTGCACCCAGCACCAGGGCTTCTCCCGATCGGCCCCCACCCGCGCCCAACGGGTCGCATGCAAGCGCAGGAGAACGGACGGGACGGGACGGGCCGGGCCAGCCCAGCCGGCTGCTCTGCTCCAGCCATGCTTCTGCTGCATGCTTGGCCTTGTCTTCGTGGGGCAGGAGAAAGGCGGTGGGGCCTGCCGTGCTGGGTGGTGTGCTGGCACCGGGGCTGGCTTGTTAAAACCATGCTAGAGACAGTAAAAGGAGAGGGGGGTGCCTGTAGAGGAAGGCAACCCCCGCCTATACCATACACAGGCCATGCCAATTTGATTGTGGGGTAAAATGCCATCCTGACCAACCCCATCTCACAAACACAGGCCATGCTGATATGACATAACTGTGGGGTAGAATTCCTTCCTAAACGCCTCCCTCCACCATCTCACACATGCAGACCATGCTGATCTGACCGTGGGGTCAGACTCTTTGCTGACCAACCTCCTCTCCATCTCATGCACACAGTCCAGGCGGTGACCGGGGGATAAAAAGCTTCTTCCTAACCCCTGATATGGTGATTGGTGTGACCCTTAGCAGAAGCAAAAGTCTCTAGCCAGAAACCTCAGGTTTTGGGGGTTTTGTTTTTTTTAGTTTCAGCAGTTGTATTGGCAAAGCCCAGTCAAAATCCCCTGTCCTGGCTGCAGCCAAGGCCCAATGCTGAAGGTGAATAGACACCCCCGACACTTGCAGCAGCAAAAGGGGAAACGTCCCTTCCTGGCCCTGTGTGGCATCCAGCAAATCCCAGAAGCGAATAAGCCAAACCACTCTCGGTCTGCACTGCCTTCAGCTATGTTCTTTCATTTTGTTTAAACTGGCAAGATGAGCAGCTTGGTTGTGGGCCAGGTGTTACCTTATTATCCATAGATGTTATCTACATAATACAGGTATTGACAGTCTGCCACGGGGGTTAGGGGCACAGCCTCTGAATCTGAGCTTCCAGGGCCTTAAATACAGGAGGCTGCATGCCAGAGAGGAACAGTGTTAAAAATACCCAGTTCGCTCCCAGTTTCAGTACCCGCTCTTTGCCACGCTGTGGCAGGATAACCTGTGGCTATTTATAAAGTGGTTTTCAGTCAGCTAGTTACAGTTACTTACATTGGGGATGAAAATGCAAACTGACAAATTCTCTTTGCTAACTCTTACATGAAAACGTCCAGCTGATAAAATTGTGTGGGCTGTGACCTGACACAATGTCTCGATGCACCAGTGTAGATAATTTATTAAAGAAACTTGAGCTATTCATACATCATTCCTTCAGTTCTTGATCCCCAAAACAAGCATGGCTCAGTGAGTCCAGGTCATTCATTCAGCTGATATGTTTTCCTTACTGTTTCTACTTAAAGCATATGGTGCCCTTGTGTTGTCAAAAGTGCACTTTTTACTTCTGATCCTCACTCCCTTAGCTAAAATGCATTTTTGTGCAACTCCTCGTGTACAGAGCGAGATAGCTAGTTCTTCATTAGTGTAGTTGCCACTTAATTAGTGCTATCAATAACATACAAAAATTACTGGAATGCCCAGAAGATCTGTATCATCTCTGCAAAGCGGGAAGTTAATCGTGTGAGGTAGGGTGGGTTTCTTTGCTAGATTAAATGTTAGCATCCAGCGAAGGAAACAAATCTGGTCCCAAGCAAGAATGAAGAGTAAGAGGTTTGGGGTTGTATCAGGCTCTGCCACTCGCAGTGTGACTCTGCAGACTCATCATCTATAAAATGGGTTGTCATAATGCCTATTTTAGAAGAGTATTGTGAAAATATAATTGTGGTTTATAAGGAGCTTTGAGATCCCTGGATGAAAAGTGACATATGAAGTCAAAATAGAATTATAAAACTAATTTTCAGGATCTTCTTTCTTCCTTGTCTTTTGCATAAGCAAAGTTATAGAGACCTGTAGTCAACCTGTACAGCGAGTATGAATATGTGAATGTACAAATGTACAGGAGTCCTTGAGCAGTCCTCTTACTATACCTGCACATTCAGGTGTTCCCTTTGGTGTATTTATTAGCTCTGTTCCAATGGATATGTTTACACTGCAGTTTTTGGGTCTACTTGATACATAATGCATTATCTGTTCTTTCTTTTGCAGAACATAGTAGGTCATTGTGCTGAACTAATGAAAAGACCTCTGGTGCATCAGAAATCAGTGTGCTATGTAGGAAATGAAAAATGACTTGTACAGAGAGGTGAAAATTAAGATAATGTAAAACATTAACTGAGATTTAGCACCTCTCTCTCATCAGTTTAATGAGGTGTATTTGAGTGACCTCTATTTTCTATCTCCATCTCCTTAAACGGTAGCATTACACCATTGTGCTCTCCCTGTATGCTGTTACGTCTCGTTTTCTCTTTGTTCCTAAAACTGTAGCAATTGTTGCTCTCCCATAATGTTGTACATAATAATTATAATTACCAGAAACATTTGTTGAATTTAATTTGCTGGTAATGTCAGACCTGGGAACCAGTTGCCTTGCACAACAGGTTTGACGCAGACAGTGGCAGTGCTGACTTGGCTTACCAGCACGCCCCAACCAAATCTACACGGACAAAATTAAACCTCCCAAGTATGGAAACCGCTGCAAAGATGCAGTCTATATAATATAACTGGTTGAATTGCTATTCTTTGTGATCGTGTACAGCAAGGATATCAAACTCATTTAGCACCATGGGCCGGATCTGGACTGTGGGGCTTCTTGCAGGCCAGACCACCCATCTTTGGTGGCGATATTAACACCCTGGATGTTGGTCTTACCCATGCAGTGGCTCTGGAAGCCATTGGGGTTAAAGCCACCACTGCAGAATTGCATCCCCAGTGTGGAAGAACATGTCCTTTTATTGTATGTTAGGGGAGAAAGGAAAGATCTGCCAGACTTTGCTTAACTTTGCCCATTTTTATGCAATGCCTTGATAATAACTAACAGCTGCCACCACACAGTAAGTTATTTAAGCAGTAGTGACAAGAGATACCTACTACTTTTATATTTGTAAATCTCAAAATGTTTTATGAATGAGGGCACAAGTCATGACCCTCATTTCACAGATGAGTAAAAATAGGGTAGCACAGAGATGATGTGACTTAATTAAGTGCAGTTGTACAAATCCATAGGAGACCTGGCTCTTAATCCTGTTTCTGCTCACTCCCTGTCCTGTGTTCCATTCACCAAAGCTTACTTTTTCCCTGCACCACATTTGCAAAAGCATTCATGATCCACTGCCCCAAAGTTAGTGGTTGTACTTACCAAAATATCACTCCTTTTACATAGCTTTTTTATTCTCTGGTGTCATCATATGAAAAAAATACATTAATTTCTCTGTAGCTGGGGTTGCAGTTCTTAGAATCTCAGCTTCTCATCTGTGTGACTCACGGCTGACAAACCTGACATGAGTGGGCCTCTAAGCTTGCCCTCTCCAGTTGTAAGAGCAAGTATGGGGCTGGCAGTATGGATCTTCAGCTCCCTCCTGGCTCATAATAGAACTGGAGAGGACCAGGTAGAAGGGAAGAATGATATGAGGTGACCTTGGGGCCACACTGAAGTTGACAGTTCTCATTCCAGGCCCATGAAGCAAAAGCAATGGAGAAATAAAGCTTTTACTTCATGCCTGAGCCTCTGGCTGAGAATTGTGGGGGAGAGATGTGTGAAGTTACATACCACATGATAAGATACAGGTGTAAATGATGTGTTTGGTACAGAACAGAAGCCCTAGCTCTGAAAATCCTAGCTTCTTTGAATTTAATACAGATCTTTACTACTTGATGTGTTTTGGTTTGGGGCAGTAAGGGACTGATTAAAAATCCATTTAAGTCAGTGGGAACCCCTCCTGACTCTAATGAAAATATTTGTTCAAATTGAACATATCATAAGGTTATGAACAGAGTTCATAAAGTGTCTAAAATTGCAAATGTTATTCATATTTTCTGCATGCTTGTATCTTAAAAAAAACAAATTAGGCTGACATTGTCTTTAAAGAGGGCAAACTCTGAGGCTTTGGATATATTTTTGGGTCAGCACATGTTTCAGTGGACTTTTTAGAGATATAAGATTTAAAGATGTAATGATCTCTTTATATGTAAAAAAAACCTTTGCATTCTGATCACTGGAATTTCAATTGTGTAATATTTAGGAATGCTTCATAGAAGAGTCAGTGGACATTTAGAATATTTCCTAGGTGCATCTCCTATATTGTTTTTTTTTACATTGCCTTTGTTAACCCATCACTAGAACTCATTTTACTATTATAATTTATAGTGGAATGCAGTTAACACAAAAGTCATTTTAAAGTGGAATAGACTAGAAGTCCCACATGTCCACTAAAACTATCTGAAGTAAGTGTTGGGAAGAAAAATGACTTTGCTGTAAAACTAATAATTCCATTGTATTTATGTGCCAGCAGTACTTATAAAACTGTGATGTAAGCTGATACGAGCATGTTTTTCACAAATGCTTGTATGGATTAAAATAATAAATTTCAGTTTCCTTTATTAAAATGCTTCATAAACCAAAGTGGTTAGGAAAAGGCCTGAAACTTGTAGAAAGAATGTTACCAATATATGGCATCTGTTCATCAGAGAATGATGATGGATATTGCAGCTATTCTACTGAGGGTGGTGCATTTTCTCTTGTGGCTGTAAAAACCGATGTTAGGCTTGCAGGTCCTGCCACAGCGGTCACAGGTATACATGGCATAAGATGCTACTGTACTTGACAGGCTGTTTCCTTTGGTCACGTTTCTGTTGTAATTCGAGTGACCATTTCTCATCGCGATGTTGGACTCCGTGATTGAGAAGGGAGCGCCACTTTGTCCTGTCATCACTACTGATAGTCAGTACTTGAATCAATAGTATCTTTAATTTGCGTTTTACCTTTCATGTGCATCCTTCTTTGTTAGGGTTCAGCAGCCTCTATATTAATGTAGCTCAGTTAACATTATAGGTTAATAGGTGGGTGTTTTATTAGTGTAATGAAAGTAAGGAGTTTCATTATGCTCAGCTTCCTCTTGTTTTTTGACAGGTTGCAGAAATGGCAGAAGATGGCAGTGATGAAACCATGTTTATTTGTAAGTATTAGAAGAAGAATGTGATGTAGTTATCAGGATGGGACTTGTCTGTACCCTGTGTTAAATTTGAACCTAAAACAAACTTACCTTTTGTAAAGGTATTTATTTATTTGTAAAGTTAATTATATAAGCGAATCCCAAGTATAGAAGGAAACTTCCAGTTTTTAAGAACATGCATACTTTATTGGAAAGGGAGAGGAAGAGTATACTGAAATGGCTCTAGACATGAATTAATAGCACAGTATTTTTCATAACTGGCTATGGGGAGACTGAAAACCCCCAGAACTGTCAGTGGTTAATTTGAGCCTTTTGCTTATGTGGTGGTGGTTGCCTTATTGGGCAATGCACCAGGCATTGTCCTGTGGATCTTCAGAAGTAGGAAAATGAGAAAATTCAGTTTTGGTTAGAAACCTGTCGCCCTGTGTTCTGGAGCTGCAATGTCCTCATGTCCTTCGAGGATCTGATACAGAAAGGAACCTGTAGACCATGCTGATCAGGGGGTTATACTTATGTAACCAAGGGAGATCTGAGTCTGATCCAGGCTGGGGAAAGCAAAAGCAAAGAGTGTGGCCTTGATGGTCCCTTCACCTTGCAGCCCATTTGTTGCTCTTCAGGATTTTGGCTCCACAGGACAAAAGGGAATGGTCTCTAATCACTGACTCTGTGGCATCATCTCAGTGGCAAAAGTTTGCTGGGGTTTCTCTCCTAAGGCAGTGCTGCCCTAACGTTTTATTACTTGGACTGTTAGTCTCCATGATGAAGCTTCTCTATTTGCCCTACCACAAAAAGAGCCTCAGTGCTGTAGAAGCTAGAGCAGACCAGGAAGTCTTGCAAATGATCTTTACCTCTGTGGGTTAGCAAGGGGGCAGGCCCTTGCCAATTGCACAAATAGTGTGCATTAAGTAACCTGCTCTCCCCATACCCAAATGGGACATGGGAGTTGAATTTGTGGCATTTCTTGATTTCTATGCGAGTTTTCTGAAATAAAAATTGATTTTTGTATCTGACGTTCTGGGCTTCCAAAGTTGCTCACTGTTGTTGAGCTTCATGTTGCATTAAGCTCAGTTCACAACTAAATAACATGCTTCTAAAATGCCAGAAGGGCTATACGCTCAGCCTGGTGCCTGAAAATTGTGCTGTTGTCTTCCTGTTTCATGCTGCCTCATCAGAAGTAAACATAGTAGAATCAGAACTCAGCTGACAGTTTTGTTGATAAGCATGAAACAGAATAGAACACACTGTGCTCTTCAGTGAGTATGGTGACTCTACAATGATGTTTTCCCCCTTTTCTGGCAGAAAACTAGGCAGATGTAGCTGAGAAAATGCACAAAAGGTCCATTTCTTTGATTCCAATTGGAACAAAAATGGGACATCATTACAGAATACAAGTATGTTTTGAAGGGAGTTGTAGCCTAGTAATTAAAGCTGGGCACTGGAACTCATATATTTGGTTTCTGATGCTAACACTCACTTTGTTCCTCAGTATATCCATTTAAGAGCTGGGTAGATTATCTGTTTTGCAAGGAATTGAAGGTTAATGATAAGTTACTAGTAGAATTTAACAATTTAATAATAATAATAGTTACTATTAGTAATTATGAGCCTGTATAAGATCAGGGTGAGAGGGAAGACTGCACTCTACAAATAGCGGAATAGGTGGTACAGGGAGTCTTTAGGCAGAGACTGGACAGACACCTTACTGGGATCATTTGATCTCAGCAGTTTTCCTGCCCAGAGCAGGGGGGTTGGACTCAATGATCTTTTGAGGTCTCTTCCAGCCCTTGATTTCTATGAGTATTGTAAAAATATTTGCTGATTCGAGTCTTTCTTCTGACCATAAACTTGCTTCTAAAAACCATCATCACTGCTAAACCTGAATTTTCTTGCACTCTCCTCCAGGTAATTCACATCTCTCTCACTGTCTCTGGTTTTGTAATGCTTCTGTAGCCTTTGCACCCTTAAGTACCACACATAGTGAACACTGTTGATCAAGGAAGGTTTGCCAGATGGCATCCTGTAGATTTCAGAGATATATGTTGCATGGTAGTGTTATTACTTAAACCCCACTTTAATTGTCTGTCCACAAAGGAGAGTTCATATGTCCATGTGCTGCTTATGTTCCCTAGTAGAGTAGTGGTGGACACTAAGAATTAAAGAAAGCCACATGTTGTGGTGTTAGATGTTGAATATCTTTGCAGAAATGTTAGATACTGAGAATTTGCATGCTAAACATTGAAAGCTTTTGTTAAGCATAACCTTAAAAGAAATCCTTATGTTAGTGTTCACTTTTGTGAACACTGAGGATAAGACTTCCAAGTAATAAAAGGCAGTGTAAGAGTGATGTTGTAGCCATGTAATAAAAGCTAAGGATCTTCTCATTAGGTACTGTGAGGAAACTTGGGAAAATCTGTTACACCCAGAGAATTCCTGGCTTTGTTGAAATTGATGAGGTGTTTGTCATTGACTTCAGTAGGGCCAGGATGTTTTCAGTGTCTGAGAATATATGAGGTTCTGCATGTGTGCCTTAAAAACATGGATCCTTTGAATAGAATAATGATTTTCCTAGCTTTTGTTGGCTAAAACATTGTTGTTCAACTATTTTTATACCAAGTATTTACTGGGGGTTGATTTGAAAATATTTTCTTTGGGAAGATATTTTAATTTTTTTAAGTGCGTTGTCACCTATGACATTTCTTTGCCAGTCCTGCATATGTGTTGGACAGTGCTTTTGATTCAATTGTGCATATCCTCTGAGGCAGTAGAAATGACGAGCTTATTTAATTTACTTAGTTTGATGCTTGAATTTTGTATCTGGCTTTCCTAAATAAAAGGCAACATTCCTAGGATAGCATTTCCTTGAAGCTGTGTATGCTGTCTTTTTCCTTACAGGGTGTGAGGACTGTGGTCAGTATCATGATTCAGAATGTCCCGAGTTGGGCCCAGTGGTGACAGTCAAAGACTCTTTTGTGTTGAGCAGGGCAAGGTAAGTAACTTTAGCATGGCTCTGCAGTTCCTTTGTTTAAAATTAATTTACTGTTTGGCATATGCCAGACTGACACCTAAAAATGAGGATCTCCGTCTACCAAACAGACAGACCATGATGAAACAAAGAACTGAAGCATGTGTTTAAGCACTTTTTTGCTTTGAAACAAGAGTCTCCCTGCTTATTCATACCTTGGCAATTGTGGTGAGATTGCTAATTGAGATGGTTTCTTAAAATGGGTGGTTTCTTAAAAACAGTGATACCTTTCACATTTTCTTGTTTTTCCCATCTTAAGCACATCACACTGCATGTTGACATATTCAGCATGGTACAGCATTTTCCAGTGGTGATAATGTGAGTGCTACAGTACTTCATTCACCATCTGTCATTTATCCACCACAAGAAGCAAAGCCACTGATTCTTCCCATTTTTATAGGTTTTTAAGAGTGATCTTAAATCCTGATTTTGTCAACCTATAACAACATAGCAGAATTATTTATTTATTTAGTTCTCCCAAAAGAAACTACCCACTTAAATTCAGAGTTAGGATAAAACAGTATTACATAGAATCATTAAATGTCACCAAAATGTATATCTTAAAGAGAAATTTTTTTTTTTCCTCTGGAAAAGATACTTCAGTTTTGAGGTATCTTTGAAATATTCTAGAAACATAGAAACTCAGTGAAGAAGACTGGTCTCGAAGACACGGCAGTGAATCTTTGATCAGAACCAGAGAGGCTTGATGACAGCTAAGCTGTCTCTTGCCTTTTTCTTTGTGGCCTCTCTGTAGAGGGAAGGGTGAACACCTGTTATTCATACTGCCAGGGATTACTGTTTCACAAACATATCCAAACTGGCATTATTGGGTCAATAACTATTAATAAAAGTGGGAGTCCCTATCCTGGAGTGCTTGCAATCAAGGCAAAATGGATGTGGGAAATGTGGGAAAAATTTTATTACCATCTCTGGGTTATCTTTGGGAACTTGGGCTGAAAGGGAATAACTTGTCCAAGGTCAAGTGAGAAGGCTGTAGTACAACTGAGAAATGTATCCTGTTGAAAGGATTAAGTGAGGCTGTCTTGTTTTTAAAAAAAGAGAAAAAGGAGGGGACAAGAAGTGTTAAAGTCCAAGCAAGTGTCTTTTACTATATTATAATAAATAACACCTTTTGTTCCTGAAACTGAAGGGTTGTTGTTGTTGTTTTGTTTTTTTAAACTAATCTTATTTGCTTGTCAATAAAGGCCTTATACACATTGTTTGTTTTTGGTAATCTTCTCAACCTAGACAAGGAAAATAGATTAGTCAGTCTCACCCTTTTCCTGTTACTGTAGTTTGTAACTGGTTTCATTTTAATGTTCTCATGTACAGTAATGAGAAGCTGGGGTTGCAGTTACTGTAGGGGCTATTTCTAAAGCCAGCTCAAGTGTACTTTTAAACATGTTTGGAAATATTTCTTTTGGGCATAGCCTTTATAATCAGTTGGCCTTATCAATTTTACTCCAGGGTAGACTTTCAATTGAAAGCATAACTTTTTGAAAACTGAAGTTCCATAGACAAAAGGGCCAAATTGTTTCTCATCTGGGAAGTATCCTCGGAAAGAAGCCTAGGGGATGGAAACCTTTTGAGGTACTCCAGGCATCAGTACTTCTGATAAGAGTTGTGGGAATTGGGGTCCAGTGGATTTTGGAAATGTAGTAACCCCAAATATCTAGGGAACAGAAAGAGAAAGAACTTGTTGACTTCTGTCTCTAGTAATGCAGTTGTTACTGAAGCTGAGTCAGAATTGACTCACTCCCCCTGCAGCTGAAGAGGGGATGCAGTAGGCAGTTATTACAGCAGTAGTTGTGTTACCAGCTGCCTACTTTCTCATGCAGAAATCTAGCCCCCAGATGGAGGGACTGGTGCTATAGAGAGCATCCCTTCTGCTCTTTCCCTGTCACCGCAGAGCTTGTGTTATTGAGGATGCTCATGAGGGGATGAGGGAGGCTAAGATTAAGTCACTAAAAATTAAATTGGTTCATAAGAATCTATGTCTGTCACCCATACAGCTTTGTCAAGGTAGTATGATGGCTTCTGTCACAAGAAATTATTTTTCAGAGGTGGGCCACATTTTATAAGTAGTAAGAAATGTTTCTTGAATATGGTTCCTCTCACAGGCCCAATTTGCTAAAATGGGAAGGTGTCCATGACAAAAGCACTGATGATCTGAAGGAAGGCTAGCTACTGCTGACGTGTTAGGAAGGGAATTGGGAAGAAGAGTGGAAACAGCAGGGTTTACAAGTTTGACCTCGGCAATAAGAAAGATTCTGATTAAAAAGGAAAATATCTTGAAAGCAGTGAATTATAAAAGGGCACTGGCAACTCATATTGTAACAAAGCTTTTGAAAAAATTGAGAGCAGTAGAAGTGTTTTCATTATGGACTTTAAAAATTCTATTGGAAACTGAAGTAATAACAACCTGACATTGCAGCATTGAGAAACTGGGTGGTGATTTATTTCTCTTCCCCTTGGACACTGAGATAATTGTTTTTATGTATGGATAATTTTCCTGATATTTTTATTCTCTTGGGGTTTTTTTTCCTTCAATTTTTAGGTCATCTCTGCCTTCCAACCTGGAGATAAGACAACTCGAAGATGGGACTGAAGGTGTATTTGCACTGACTCAGTTGGTCAAACGTACCCAGTTTGGCCCATTTGAATCTAAGCGAGTTGCCAAACTGGAAAAGGAGTCAGCCTTTCCACTGAAGGTACAATATAATGCATGCACAATGATACTGATGTGAAGTTAGTTCTAAGGTCATCATGAGCACACCTGCATTATGGAAAGAAATGGATAGATCTGAGAGAGCTTTCGATAATATCTGACATTAAGCCACCTAAATTAGTGTTTCTTTGGCATCCCCAAGGGAGCAGACAGTGGCTTAACCTAGTGAGGCATCCTGTCTAGTATAGCCATTGCTAAAACAGCTTTGTTCCATATGAACAGAGAAGATCTACAAGAGCAAGTGAAAGATAGGAATGATAGGTGCCATTTGACTTCTTCTTTACACACTTGGTGGTGGAGGATGCAGAAGGATGATGATGATGATGCAAATTCTTTTTTTTTGGTGTGGCAGTTCAATTTGATTCTGTTTTCCCAATACACAATCAGAAAAGCAGATAATCCTTTTGCCTTCCCAGGTACTTAAGTTATGCTCATACAGCAACCACAACAAAAGTGTGTTCTCATTTTTGTTTCATTCTCACATCTTTCAAAAGTCTCAGTAAAAACCTGTTTTGGGTGTTTCAGTCCAGTCTTCCCTCTGCAGTAATATCTCATCAGAAATAAAGGTTTAGAAATAAATAGAAACCAAAATCAAGGGTTGATTGTTGTTTAGTGTTCTGGCTTTTCTCCCTGCTTCCCATCATTCATGAATAAAGAGGTTAATTGGCATTCCATTCTTCAGTGAGTAATTTTGATTGAGTTAGCTAAAGCAGCTTCCTTTGAGTTAAAGCTTTTGTTTATTTCCATTCTGTCTCTGACTTGCTGTATGACTTTGCCTCAGTTTACTTAACTGTAAAATGTAGGTAATATCTGTCACACGTGCTGGGTTAAATATCTGGGTGCTGACATTTAATTTGTGCTTGAAGTATTCTAAGTCTTTATCCTAAAAGCACAAAATACATTCTAATTTATTCTTAGCCATTATTTTTCGTAACCTTTATAGTATGCGTGACTTACAACTACTATCCTCCTTGCCCAAACACAACGCAGGCCTCATTGTGTCCATATCCAGCAGATCTGTCTTTTATTGTTTTCCTGCCTGCTTTCCATGCTCTTACCTTCTGTCCTGGGGTGACGGGCCATTTCTGGCTTGGTGTACTGCTGCTTGCAGCTGAGACCCATCACCATCTCCTGGTGCAAGATCTCTTTTCGGCTGGTCTTCCTTTCTGCAATGTCCTTCAGCTAGGTCCTGCATAGGCCTAGCCTTCCTACTGGCTTACTTGTACCTAGTCCTTGTAGTATTCCAGCTTCTTTGCTCAGGTCTTCTTTGGCAGGAGGTCTATTCTCTTTAGCTGTTGGAGTGCTTCTGCTCCTTATACATCAAATAAATAAATACTGCCATGGCCCTTTTATATTTCTCCAAGTGGTGGTGCCTCAACCTGTTCTCATTCTCCTTCAAGGGCCCTTCCCCTTCTTCCTTATTATGGGGACTAAAGGGTCTCTGCTGTTATAGTGTGCATTCTATTTCCATTGCTGTCACAGGTTTTCCAGAAGGATGGGCCTCTGGTTTATTTTGATACCTCTAATGAAGATGACTGCAATTGGATGATGATGGTGAGGCCAGCCACTGAATATGAACACCAGAACTTGACTGCCTTCCAGCATGACAGCGATATTTATTTCACTACCTCCCGGGACATCCCACCGGGGACAGAGTTGCGAGTATGGTATGCAGCTTTCTATGCCAAAAAAATGGAAAAGCCAGTGCTAAAGCAGGTTACTACTATTGCCAATGGTATGTTTTGGTGCATCTTTAATTCTTTTTTCCCCCCCCCAAGTGTCAAATCCTGCTACATGTGATCACTTTTATGAGTGCTGTGACAATTGAGAATTGCTGAGTATCTCAGGTGCTGGCCCTGACCCTGCATGGATAAGATGTGAAAATCAGACCATCTCACATGCAGGTTTCATTTTAAAAGACAAACGCTCAGGTTCAGCATCATGTAGTAGCGGTATCTTTAAGTAAAAGAAAAAATACATGTCCTAATTAGTAGTTCCAGGCTCTTAGGATCCAACAGACAGGAAAAGATGATCTTTAGCTGCAGGCTCTTCACTAAAAAGTCCAAATGCCAATATAACTCAAACATAAATGAATCACTAAAGAAGTGATCCCCTTCTAATTGCAGTGAAAGCATCCTTTCCTTTCCATAGGATGCTGTATAATTGCAGGCAAATACATCTACCTTCAACGATTGTGCCCTCTGAAACAAAATGATGAGTTCAAACAGGGCTTTTATTCCACATGATTACTTGAGTTATTTGCAGAGAAAGGCAGACTGCTTTAATAGAGTGATTTAAACTGGCACAAAAGCTTTTATGTCTTTCCTCAATTTTCTTTTACCTGTACATTTCTGTATCTTAAACAAAGACCTTTTAGCATTACAGAGCATTTTTTATTGTTGTGCAGTTGCTAGGTTGAGTATAATTTACAGAGTAGTGAATGGCTTGGTGATATGCAAGTGTCATCAGTACGCTTTGTGACCTTTTTTTGAGAGTGCAGCCTGAAGTATTATAAGGCTGAAGAGATGCTTAGGTCATTTGGCCAGTAATTTTTATTTGTCACAAGCTGTTTCCACAGAGGGTGCAAAGAAAGGCTTCCTTTTTCTTTTCCTAAGTAAAAAAAGCACCAGAGTAGGTTAATTTTATATATGCGTTATGTTGAGCTGAAACTGAATACCCTCTCTCCAGGTTTTTAGATATTTGGCTGAAGCTACAACTCTGCTAAGTATCAGATTTAATATAATGAGCCTGCAAATTATTCTCATGCAAATAAACTCAGGTCATCAGGAATTGATAGTCAGTGGTCTGTTGCCTAATCAAGATTTGAAGGATTTGCATACTTCTGTAAAGGAATATATTTGTATACAGTGATACAAGTCTCCATACTCATTGTTTTTAAGTGCATTCTCACTTGTGTATTTCTCAATTTTACAATGGTAGGCATTCTGCCATAAATAGAGTTTCACCTCTGTTAGGAACTTTTGGGAAAGTATTTGTTGAAGACCTGCTATGTTAATATAGCTGGCAGCATCTGTAGGTGTTGCCCTTGACACTGTATCAGGTACTGAAAAGAACAAAAAGAAACTGTTTTTCTCCCACTACAGATATGTGTTTAGTTGTGATGGAATATGACAAAGAAGGGAACAGACTCTCTTCAAAGTCTCCCAGTGCTGTTTTCTCACATAAAAAGCCCAAGAAGTCCAATGTGCCTGAAGCTGATATTTCAGGTAAACAAAAATACTTTATCCTGTGTTCATTCCTATACTTCATGTAGCTAACAGTACCAGGTTAAGGGTCACCTGGAGCAAATGAGTCATTCAGCACATAATGTGCATGTGTGTTTATATGCGCAATGTGTCAAACATTATAAATAAAATCATATTTTTGATTAGGTTTATTTCTATGCAGAGGCATAACTAGGAATTGTGGTGCCCTGGGTGGAGGAGAGGGGATCAAGTGCTTATTTGTTGGCCCAGGGGTTCCTGTAGCCACTGCTGTGGTGTTACGAGCTCCCCAATTGCAGGTGCTTCTGCAGCAGCAGTGATGGCACCTCCTTTAAGTTGGCTCTCAGGGCTGGTTTTCCATTCAGCTACCCCTAACTTTGCTACTGACTGTATGTCATATAATGTATCCTTGACGCTTAATGAAGGTAGTATTCAAATATATGTATTTTCATTAATCGTCTTCATGGGTGTTTAATAATCTGCTGTGATCAAGGACAGTAACTGAGAGGGATTCGAAACTTGCAGGCAGATGTTTCTCCCAATCTCTACTAACTGCTTTTAACTCTTTTTTTGGTACTCTGAAGCCTGAAGGGAATCTTTACTTTTCTTTTGTTCACGGTGTAGTACCTGAAATATAAATTATAAGCAGGAAACCAAAAAGATAGTGGCAGCATGGGGAAAAATGGCATTTGGATATGTTAAGACCAGTGGTTATTCCTAAACATTGTATTAGTTAAAGAGAATTTAGAAATCTGATAGACATCAAGCTATGCTTGATTACAGTGGCTCAAAATTAGATAACCTTGTGAGCAAGGTGGTTAACATTGACAAAGGAAAGATTGTTTTAAAAAAACATGCTTAACGTCACATGAGTACAAAGCAGAGTATTCAGTATCACAGATCATGCCATTTCCAAAGGGAGGCTCTGCCTCGTGACTCCCCAAGGAGAAGCTGTATTTGGTCTCCCTCTCCTGAAGGGCCCCTGGAAGCCAGCGTGGCTTGGCTTTCCCAGCCCTGGCATGGCTTTCCCAGTGATCTGCAGCACTCCTGCCTCAAAGAGCTCCTTTTTGGGCATCTTCCAGGAATGGGGGTGTTTTCTTCTTCTAAGTGGAGGGGATCAGAGTGCTGATGTCCCAAACAACACAGCAGACTGCTTCCAAACAAACCATCTTATTGTGCCTCTGCAGTTCCCTCTTTTCTTCAGGTTCTACTCTCTCCTCCCTGGGACTATTCCTTTTTCTACACTTTGGGACTTTCTCTTTACTGTGTCTTCCCTGGAACTGCCTTTTTTTCTACCCAGTTCTCTCAGAGCCTCACTCTTTCTCCTTTGACAGTTAGCCATGCTTGCAACCGAAAAGTTACAAAACTATAAGATTAACCTGGGGTCAACACTGACCCAATAAGACAAAGCATAAAATCACAGGAAATCAGTCAAAGAGCAGTCTACAGCCTGCTGTCAGGCCATCTGTCCCTGAGGTGTAAAGGGCATAAAGGTGTTCTGCTTATAAAACTATTTACTGGAAATATTTATAGGAAAGTATGTTCACACCGAGTCCTCCAAAAAGTTCCCCACAAGAACGGTATGCTAGAACTTAGTCTTTTTTGTCACATCCAGTAACTGGGACAATGAAATTAAGAGGCATTAAACATTTGTAAATTACTTTATCTAAATTCTATTCAAAAGGGGTCATCAGAGGCAGTTCATTGGGAACCTGCTCTGCTTAGACATTATGCATTGACATTAAAGATGGCACTTTCTTTTTCTGTTACAGGTGTGTTTAAAATATTCCACCAGAGAAGCACATCTAATTAACCCAGATGCTGCTGCTATTAGAATATAATGGTCACTGAAAAACTGTGTTTAGAAAAAAACATAGATATTTCAGAGGGGTTTTATAGGTTTTAGTTTTGGGACCTTCCTTCCTACCTGATCCCTGCCATATCCCCTTTCCCCACCAAGAAAAAGAAAAGAAAAATCTTTGCAGAACTGAAATTCTGCATGTTTTATTTAAGAAATACTGGGCACATCTACACAAGATGCTTACTGCGCATTAGCCTAATATTGCGCAGTAATGTAGCAGTTGTTAACTGTACTGATAGCCTACTGCATAGTGTTATTAGACTGATGTGCAGTAAGCATTGCTAAAAAAACATGTGCTGGCGCTACTGCGCAGTAACTAGTTACTGTGCATTCGGTTAGTACCTCTTATTAAAGGTTCTAAACAATGCTCAGTAACTAAGATGCATTAATGAATGTGTAGATGTGCTCACTGAAACATTCCTGTGATGGCAACAATTTGGTCTCCTTTGATGTTGTAGGATCCTTGGCTGCTTCCCAAAAGGCTGCCCTGCAGCCTGAGTGCCACCAATCCATGGTGATCTACAGGGAGCATGGAGGCCTGAGTTCCCCAGCAGTCTACTTTGTAGACTGTTGAGGCATTCAGATTTTTGAAACCCTGAGAGCTGGCTGCCAGATTTGGATTGGTCCCTAAGCATCTAAATGGTACGGTAGTAGGTAGAGTTTACATGCCTGAGCAATTCAAATTGTCCATACACTAGCAGTCATAAAACACCCTGAGTGCCTAAATTAAATGGATATCGTTGTTTTGGACTGTAAATCCCACTCCGTATCTTGACTGGGGCTTGTAAGCATACTCGGGTACAGTTTAGGTGGTTCGCCTATATTAACATTAAATAACTCGTTCAAGGTCAAATAAGCTGTAGCAGAATCTGGAATACAGCCCAAGTCTCATGAAACCCAACCCAGTACTTACTTCCTTGCTGAGGGATTCCTGTAAACTGTAAGACATTAAGGCCACTTATAGATGTGAAAAACAAAACAGCACTTTACTTTCAGCTTGGCATACCCCTGTGCTAAACACAGTGCATGCCCACAAAGAGCATTGCGTTAGTTTGACCTAATAGTTTGACCTATAGTGTCTGTATAGCTTGCACATTCAGCGGGGCTTTCTGGTGCTTTTATCTAATAGCTGATTGAATCAGCTTTAGATAAAAGCACCAAAAAGCCCCGCTGAAGCGACCAATCTATATACAGATGCTGGGGAGCTGTGTCAAGTTGACACACTTCTGCTTCTGGTAAAGTGCTGTTTTTTCGGGGGGGGTTCATGTCTGTCAGCGGCCTAGACTTCCCAGATAATGTGCAAATTGATGTCGATTTTTTTTTTTCAGATCCTCCTGATAGGTCCTTTAATAAGCTGACTGAAACTTAAATGACTGTGGATTGTAAATACAGAATAACAGTGTTCCTGATTCTGAGACCTTCTTTTTCCTTTAGAGATACTGAAGTTAAATGTGTTGCTTGGTTACTTAAATAATGAAATTCTGTCTTTTCTTTGTTCCTGAGATCTTATGTATCATACTAGCCAATTGCCCATCAAGAATGAGGGAGGGGGGCAGCCGGGGACAGCGGCCTGCATCCAGCCCTGGTTCTCCTCCCCACCACCTCCAGGGCCAGGCTTGCTACCCCTTTCCCCACCCCCGCCATGCCAGGGCCAGGCTGGCCCCTGCTCCGTCTGCTTGCACTGCCCTCACGTCTGTCTATCACTGCCACCTGCAGGGCCAGGGGGACATGTCCAGCAGCCTTGCCCCCCTCCCCATCCTCTCCATTTTCACAGCCTGCAGGGAGCAGGGGGGACAAGGCCAGCCTGCCCTCTGTCCACTCGTTGCTGCTGCCTGCAGGGTTGGGGGTCCAGGGCCAGAGGCACTGGCTTTGCCACGGGGGGGGGGAGCCAGTGCTCCCATCCCCCTTCCTGCATTGGTCCAGGCTTGCTGTTTCCTACCACCCGCCCCGTGTTGGGAGGGAGCAGTGCAGGAGGGTCAAGGCCAGCTGTGCTGGCCTTGCCACCCCTGCTCCATCCCCTGTGCCCCCACCATCACGGTGGTGCTCCACTGTACCACCACCTCCTGTCCGAGCGCTGTATTAGCACTCTAATTGGTTGTTTCTGTCAGCCAATCAGAGTGCAAATAAAATATTATAGACACACTAAGGCTTATGTAACCCGGGCGGTACTCCAAGAGGTACCCCCTCTCCAAGTGAAGGGATCAAAGCAGGTGCAGAAGCGCTGTGGGAGGTGTAGGGACTGTCCTCCCCCTATAGAGCAGAGCTAGACCACCAATGGGGACTTAACCATATACCTTTTAATGACAGAACAGTGCTGGGAACATAACAGGCATAAAGCAGGGGGTATAGGGGACACTACAATGCGCCGAGGTGGCAGGATTCAACAAGGGTTAGACACTTATAATCGTAGACATAGTGTCATAGTAGCTAGGGTCAGGAGGGACCTGAACAGATCATCTAGCCTGACCCCCTGCCACAGGCAGGAATGAATGCTGGGTTCACAAGTTCATATTCATCCGGTTGGCAAAAAGACAGGGTTAACCAAAATATAAAACACAAACAGCAGAACAAACAATACTGGTTGGGGAAATATAAAAGGCACAAAATACGAAATGTCAAATGACAAGGATTATAGGGCCTAGGTACCTGGAGAGGGAGAAAAGGGGGAGGACACAATAGCCCCTCTCTATAGCAACAAGAACTTCTCCCTGTTAGCCCACTCACCCCAGCTGGGACTTGAACTTGGATTTCCCACATGGTAGGCAGAAACTCTACCACCTAGCCACCAGTGCTGGTCCTGGGCCAAGCTGCTAGGGGTCTTGACCGTCCCAGAGCCCCTGCCTGACATCAAGCTGCCTGGCTTCTTATTGGAGGAGCTGGAAGCAGAGCTGGGAACCTCTGAGGTCGCTGCTCAGATCCTTGCTGGAGCTGGGGAGCCTCTCCTGCTGGCCACAGCCTCTCATAGGGGTCCTCGAGCCCAGTGGGGAGCCTCTCCTGCTGGCCATACGCTCTCGTAGGGGATCCTAGAGCCCAGCAGGGAGGTTCTCCTGCTGGCCACAAGCCACGCTGCTGAGGGTCCAAGTGCTGCGTGCAAGTCCCACTCCTTCAGGTGCTTCTGGGACAACTGCTCCTGCTCCTGCTCCTGCTCCTGCTCCTGCTCCTGCTCCTGCCCCACTGGCCCAGCTCTTTGCCAGCTCCTTGAATCTCCTTCCTTGTGGTCCCTCTCTGGTCTTCCCTGAGTCAGCTGCACTGCCCCTTTTATCCCCCTCCAGGTGACCCAAGGGGCCAATCAGGGGACATGGAGGGTGAGTCTCTGGGGCCTGATTGGTGAGGAAAGGGAATCCCAAGTCCTCCAATCATCTTTTGCCCTTTCAAAACCCCTGGGCTAAGTTACTGCCAGCCAGCCCATCACACTTTTATAATATTAGACTTGGCAAAATATCCAGTTCATTAAGCTGTTCAAATAAGTGTAGGGGCTTTTTCACTCCCCTTCACATTCCCTTTTGTGAAAGCATTTTGTTCAGTCCATATTCCCAGTTTGCCCAGAATGAGTAAGTCTGATTTCTTAAGGTGGTCAAGATTGGTCATACCAAATATTCTTTGAAATTTACCTTTGATTGTTACTTAATTTAGAAAGAAGAAAGGGAAAATCTACCTCAAACTCAAGTGAGATATTAGGAAGATTGAAATCTCCTTTCCTTTCTTTTTTAATCCCATTCCTGTTTTAGTTCTTAAAATGGTCTATTGGCCTTCCAGTGAATTCAGTGTTAGTCTCGAGCATAATCATCTTCTGATGCTTCTTACGTAAAAACACCTACTTGGATATTATCTTAAACTCTACCAGACTGGTGAGATTGCAGCAGCTGTTTCCTTGGGTCAGTCTTATTCCTTGTTTAATCAATGAAACAAGTTGTTCTAAAGTTTCATAGCAGGGTAAACATTATTGTAAATCCCTCTGAGCTGCTGAGCAGTGGGCTATGTTTATATTTAAAATGTTTGTAATTTTTTTCTTTTTGTGATGTAGCAAGTACTCCAGAGGGCATTGGGCCTCCTGAACTGGAGTCTAACCAGTGGACATGTAAAGTGTGTTCCTCCATTTTCCAGGAACCTCAGCTGCTGACAGGTATGGGGGAAATTTGGAATTCCTGTTCAAAATACCCAGAAAATGTTTGGGCATCTCCATCCTTTCAAAGCAAGACATTTTATAATCGGGGTGGTGGTTTTGCAGTGCCATAAGTTATAGGGTGTTATGATTTGTTTGCTTGTTGTTGTTTAAGATCCTAAGAAAGAGTAAAACTAAGGTTGCAACTGATGATGAGTGCAGGCTTCTGTCATCAAATGTTATGATATTGTATCTAGAAAGAAATTTTTTCTAGTAGATGGCAGATGAATATTAACATCAGAATAAATGGAGTTACATATAAAAGAGGGTGCAGATTTAGGGATGCTCCGTATTGTCATCAATTCAGTTATAGCAGCACAAAGGCATTGTTATAGGGTACTGAAACATGTCATTTTCTTATGTTGTGTTTATAGCTATTGAATAAGGTTTCTGTTAAGAGATTAAAAGATGTAGGAGACTAATTCTTACTGGTTCCCAATGAGAATTCAGATATGTCCACACCATTTCCCCTATACTCCTGGGCAAACTTTTTGAGCATACCATGCTTTGCACATGCCAAACCTAGAAATGAGGCGGTGCAGCCATGCTGGGCATGCCTACCACTGCCACTCCTAAATTCTCAGTTTCCAGTGAGTTCTTGAGCAAAGGCAGGAGATGTCCTCAGTGTGTCCACAGCATCTCATTTCTGGTTGTGGATGCTGGTGCTTGCTTGAGAGTGGTATGCTGGGGGGTGGTGTAGACATTCTCTCAGGCCTCTTAAGAGATCATTGAAGAACAGCTTAAGTTGTTAAATTGCTTAGGCACCTCTGAACACTGTACCCTTTATTGCTAATCTGTAAACTTGTCCAAATAAATATAGCCTTTTGTATATTTCAGTCCAGGTCAGTGGTAAGTCCTCCATTGTAAATGAAATGTTCATATATACGTTGGGTGTTTTTCACTGCCCATGAAATACTTGAACTTGACAGGGTTCAGTTAACAATAGGCTTTTGTGTAGGGGTGGGCAAAATACAAACCGCAAGCCGAATCTGGCCTGCCAGGTACTTTCATCCAGCTTGTGGCAACCAACAAGTAATTATACCCCACCCAGCCCTTCTGCCTATAAGGGTGGGAGTGAGGTTCCCTCATATACACCCCCCCACCAACATACCCTCTTGTGCCTCACTCCCGCCCTCATGGGCAGAAGGGCCCAGACCAGCCAGCGCACAGCTTCTGGGGAAGGCTGTGCTGCCACTGCTGCAGCTCCTGGGAGACCTGCTTGGCTTCCCTGGTGTCCTACTTGCTCCGGGCAATGGGTAGGGAAGTGGTGGGGATAGGGGGGAGCTGCAGAGCTGGGCAGGAGTGTGGGGCTGGGGTTGGCAGCAGCATAGAGCTGGGGTGCTTGGGGTGCTTGTGCCCAGTGCTGGCATGCGGCAGCACGTGGCTCCAGCCAGCACTGTACATGGGGGGCTAGGACTGCAGCCTGGCCAGGCTGCGTCTATCACTGGGTCTCCCTGCCACCCACATACAGCTTCTGCACTTGCACGCCACCAGAGGGAAGCTCCACGTGCTGGAGCTGGTTGCCTTTGCTGCTCTGTGTTGTGCAGGTCCCAGGACTCCACCGGAAGTAGAGGGGAGCCCTTCCGTCTGCTTCCCCACGGAGTCCCAGGGCCTGCACGGCAGGGAGCGGTGAAGGCAGGCAGCTCCAGCACGTGGAGCTTCCTTCCAGTGGCGTGCAAGAGCAGGTGCTGTGCATGCACAGTGGGGAGCCCGTGATAAAGGTGGCCCAACTGAACTGCGCTCCTTGCCCCTATGTGCAGTGCTAGCTGAAGCCACGTGCCACTGGGTGCCAGCACTGAGCGGCCCCACCTGCTGCTGCTGCCTGTGGGGTGGGGGCTGAGCATCATGGCAGGAGCATGGAGGGAGTCGGCCCCCCGTCCCTCACACCCGACAAACTCCACACACCCAAACCATGCCCCTGCAGCCTCCCCACATACACACACACACTGCCCCAACATGCCCTATTGCCTCCCCACACACAGCCACACCCCCTGCACACTCCCCACACCCCACCATACACACACCCCCATACAATATACAAGACTGAGATTTTATCTTTGAGTTATTGTGCATTCATCTCTATATACACTATGCAAACACAAATCATGATGAAAATATTTTTTGTAATAAAATCAGTTATAGTAGGTGTTTGATTTTTAATGTATGATTTGTTTTTTTTTCTCATTCTAAGTTGGCCAACCCCCTCCCCACACCAAAGGAGCATTTCTGGGGAGCAAGGGGAGGGATTTATGGTGGCAAAGGTCAGGGAATAGTGGGGGAGATTTCCAGTCCCAAGATGACAACCAGCAGGCAGGGCAACTGCCAAGGGGTGGGGCTACCCATGTGGCTCTCAGGCTCACCAAACTTTAAGCAGCTCTCCAGCCAAGATAATTGCCTGCCCCTGCTTTAGTGGCTTAGCTATCCATGTGTTTCAATCACAGCCCTGTTTCTCCTCTCACCCTTGCAGAGCATCTGTTGAGTCACTTGGAGGAAGCGAAAGGAGTCCCCCAGACTAGCCAAAGTGAAGGAGTTCCAGAAAAGGCTGTAGAGGCTCCTGCTGCAGATCAGCCTGTAATCAGTGAAGGGGCCAGCCCCAACTTAGATACGAGGAGGAAGCCGCGAAGGGGAAGAAAGTCCAAAACAGCAAAAACAGAAACACCTCTTGTTGTTGTTGAAGACAAAGACCCTGCAAGTGAGACAGGTGAGGCTTATACAAGTAGCTGCCAGATAGGCTTCTGTCTTATTGGTTGTGTCTTAATATAAAAAGGCTTGCAAATCCAGTGCCTAGATTTGGGGTAGGTGGTTTTTAGTTTATGTAGGTAACCTTTGAAAATTATCTCCTGTAATGACACTATCTTTTCTAAGATGTATGCCTCAGTAATAAACATCATAGCATCTGCATGCAAGTTTTTGGGCAGATTCACCAGATGAGACAGACAAAGCTCAGTTTTTCAGGTTTTCTTATGTATATGTCCTTTTCTTCAGGTCTAGTTTTATTAATAAGCAGAAAATACAAAAAGGCTTAAGGTAACCCAGAAGAGTGAGTGACAGAGTCCTGTCCTGCTTTGTGCTAGCTAGAAAGGGAAAGGACACTTTCTCTCCCCAATATATTCCCTCCTTCCTGGCTGTTCCTTTAAGCTTTCTTAACTGGAGGGACTTCTTTCAAGATCTTATCTCAACCCATGTTTTCCTGAGACTGAGATAGGAGCCTTCCTTTAGCATGGGATCCATTGGACCATTGGTTTGCAAATCTGAGTGAGCAGAAGCAGCTTGTGCCTTCCTCTTTTGCACTGTTACTGTACAGATATAAAATTTGTTTGTTCCCAAGATACCATTGAGACCAAGAGCTTGACCTGAAAAATATGTTGGACAATCATGTATAACAAGCACAATTACATTCAATAGGGTAAAAGCAAAGGAGGTTTGAAAAGGAGAGAACCTCAAATTTCAGGGATGGTAAGTCAACTTCTATCTTGGAGTTACTAGGCAGAAATAGATAGGCGGACCCAGAAGTGGACTGGAAGTGCTTCTGGTCCACTTCTAGGTTTGCTGCCAAGCAAGCTGGGGACCCCCCTGAACTCCTGTGGTGTCCATCCTCCCCACCATCTCAGCATTCATGAGCCGCTTGGTACCTTGAGGTATGTAGAAAAAACATTTAAAGCTGTGCCTGTCTGAATCGTCACATCTTTCCGAATTTCTCTGAATCCATTTGGAGGGTTCCAGTTCAATTCAGAGAAGTTAAAGGGTCTCTGGATTCGATTCAGATTCAGAGATTCGGCCACCGAATTGGGCCAAACCTCCACCAAATTGAATCAGCAACTGAAGCTTTGCACAGCCCTATTTTCTTGGTCTTGGAACCCAGTTCAGCAGCCATATCTCATTATTTATCTTTGTTTTAATTCATACTTTTAAATTACCTGCCTATTTTGATTTCAGTTAGATGCCAAGAATGGAAACTCTGGTTCAGTGTATTTCTAGAACAAAAGGATATAAAGAAAGTATAAGGCTTCGTTCCATCTCAGAAAACGTATATTCTGAGTTTAATTTAATTTGTGCCTGTATGCATTTAAAGCCCTCCACAGAAATTCTGTATTTTTGTGTTTAATGTGTTCACAGTGGATCGTGTGGCTGAAATTATAACAGAGATTCCACCCGATGAGGTAGCCATTCCTTCTGCAGCCGAAGAAAGGATTATGGAACTGGTTTTAGGAAAGATGCCAAGCACCACAAATAATATTAGTTCAGTAACAAAGTAAGTCACAAGGGATGCAGCGTCTTATAGCAGTGAAACCTCTCCTCAGGTCATCTCTACAACACCATTGTAGTTTTTCTTGCGGGAGGGCATTGGTTGAGGGATTAATTTGGAACAATCAGAACCTGGCCCAACTCTGACTCTCTTTTTTATTAATGGGATCTGTGGTACAGTAGGTTCTGTCAGAGTCTTCTTCATCACTCAGCTCCATGTGTGGGTGTGCAGACTGCTGGTGGTAGAGCAGCTGCTAATGGATCTTGTGCTTCTGTATGCCACAGTGGGAGATTCGTGCAGGCTGGAAGCGCTATAAGTTAGTGGTGGGGTGCTGGTAATATGAGTTTCCCTTGCAGAGTGTACTGCAATAGAACTGTGTCTTCATCATGTTATACAAAGTGATTTATGAAATTCAGGCACAGCTGCACAGTTTAATATTACTTCCAGAGTGACAGTAATAAAAGTTCCAACATGCTACAATTTCTCCCAAACATGTTGGGCAGTCCTGCTGCTAGTAGAACTTGTCAACCACTTCTGTCTCATCTAGCTTGGAAGGGGTGAGGAGAGGATACCTGTGGAGCTTGCAGAACCTCAGGAATTTGATTACTGTATTTACCCAGATATAAATGATCCCGCGCTCCCCCCCCGATAATTAGATTCTATTCATGGAAAAATTATATCTTTGTTAGAATTTTCCATGTATAGAATCAAATTTAAGATGATCTTCCAATAATTAATCCCCCTTACTGCCATAGACAGTGGCAGGGACAGGCAATGAGTGGGGTAGTAATGGAGCAGGCAGTAGAGGAAAGGAGTGGGGAAGTACGTTGTAGGGCAGGTGGTGAGGCAGGCACGCATCTTGCCTCCTGGCCTGTCCCCACCCCCTTTACCTCCCTTTGTGCCTGCCCTCTGCAGCTGCAGGCTCCTGCCCCCCCCCCCGCTTACCCCCCCTGCCCCACTTCTGCCCCCCACACCCCTGCCCCCCCCTTTCCTCTTCCCCGCACTGCCCCCCACTTTCCTCTTCCCCGCAACTTCCTCCTCTTTGTGCTGCTTCTGCCACCTTGCAGCCTTGGGTCCCTGCCCCTGTCGTACCTATCTCATCCCCCACTCTCCTCTGCCTGCCCATCAACCTCTTCCTTGCCTTTCTCTCGGCACCAGCAGGCTCTGTCTCCACTGCAGTCTTGGGGCATGGAGCATAGCTCCAGCTCTGCTCCATAGTGCTGCATAGAACTGGCACTGCTGCTACAGGGCTGGACCATGCACCAAGCTCTAGGCTGCAGCAGAGCTAAAACCTGCAAGCACCAGAGCAAAGAAGGGGGTGGGGGAGGCACAGAAGCTGTAGGGGAGGAATGGTAGGGGCTACAGAACAGGCAGTGGTGGGGGGGTACAAGCAGCAGCTGGGGCTGTGGCTCTGACCCAGGGATAGGGACAGAGCCATAGCAGCTGCCTGCCTCATACTCAGTTGTAAGATAAGGAGTTTTTCCTCTAAGTTAAGTGGTGGGGGGACCTCATCTTGTAATTGAGTAAATATGATAATTGCATGTATTTCTTGTAAAAGATATTTTGTCTGAGTGAAAATAGCTGCCTGAAAGATCTATGGGTGTGTTTGATTGATTTCTATTTCAAGATTACAGTTAGTAACATAAATTGAAGCCCCCAGCAAGTACATAGCCATATAAAAGTAGGATTCAAAAACATGTCACAAACAGTAGTTAGAAAAAGAAGCAGAATGGTATTGCTAGATGGTTCTCTACATGCTGCTTTTATATGCTTTTCACATGAAAATTGCAAAGCTTTTGGAGTGAAAAGTGATTTTAAGGGATAATGAGAGAAATTCCTTTGTCTTCATTTGAGAGCGCTGGAGATCTAATCTTTGATTCAAGTTAGACACATTTTATTTTTCTGGCTGAGGATGACTGGACTAAATGCTTTTCAGGCAAACTTGACTGCTTTCTATACATGGCTGGGAGGAGTCACCCCTGAGCACAGTAGCAGGCTCTGACTTCCCCCTAGAGGCTGAGCATAAGACTAAGTTTTTGCCATCTTCTAGCACTCTTTCTTTTCCTCTGTGGGATACCTTTCAGTCCCTGCCTTTCTTTCTCTAATCCAGTAGGTTTACTCATCACCAAAACACCATGTCCCTCAAAAGAAGTTTAATTCTCTCCAGTAGACATGGAATACGGCGCAAGTTGATGAAGCAACTTGGGGATCACAAGCGAGTGTACCAGTGCAGCATCTGCAGTAAGGTCTTCCAGAACAGCAGCAACCTCAGCAGACACATCCGCTCTCACGGTGGGTTTGCGTGCATCTCTCTGCCATCAGATAGCATCTCCATTCAGTGCCAGGGCTTGAGAGAATCTTAGAGACTGCTAACTTTGATCAGTTCTCTTAGTAATTACTTAAAGGCTTTTTGAATCAAGTTGACAAAAGCATCATGAGACACTGGTTTCAAGTCCAAGTAGATAAGTTCCAGCTAGAAATAGGCTTGCAAATTTTTAACAGTGAGACAATGTGATCAGTCTTTAAAGATTGCTTCTCTCTCCCTGGAGAGGTGCTGTGGTTAATTTAAAGGCTATTGAGTTAAATGCAAGAATTTTTAGGCACACCGTAGGGTAGTGTGGCAACTTAGACCATGAATGGACTGCTTATTCATACATCTGATGAAGTAGGTTGTTCTCTGCAAAAGCTCATATCTAAACTAGTTACTCTTGTGGTGCCACCCTCCCTTACCTTCTGCCTGACTTCAAGTTATTAACATGGCTAGCTAAAAACTCTTTAAAGGTGGTTAAAGTTACATGCAAGAAGTCATGCTAACTGATCATAATGATTCCTCCTGTTCTTAAAATCAGTGAGTCCTTTTAATTGTTACAGGCTCCTGTTGTGTCTGATAGCTAAGCGGTTAGCTTGCCATCTCACAATTTTTTTTTTAGGTGTTCCATGTGGAGTTGCTTACATCAGCCTCTGACTCTGTTCTATATTGATTGATCCCTTAGGTGACAAACTATTTAAATGTGAAGAATGTGCCAAGCTATTCAGCCGTAAAGAGAGCTTGAAGCAGCATGTTTCATACAAACACAGCAGGAATGAAGTGAGTGGAAATGACTAGCTGATTTTTCATGAGTAAGGGTGGAAATGTATGAAGAAATGTATGATGCTATTTGGGGAGTGTGGTTCAGCTGTGTGCGGAATGGTTGCCTAGCATGCAAGAATCTGCAGGAAAGAGGGTCACTGAACTGGAGACAGCTCTAGGCTGAGGGCCGTATCCAGAGGTAAGCTCTGACTGTTGCTTACACCAAATAGAATTCTTTCACTATTGTCTTGCCCACCAGTCCCATTTCTGTCTCTGTCTTTTGTTGATTTAGATTACAATAGAAACTGTCCTGCTGTTATATCAGGCTTGCGCACATGTGTACATAAACACGCATACATACACGCGTGGATAGCAACATAACAGAAGTAAAACCACTTCTACCCTATTGTAATCTAAATCTATAAAAGACATATGTATGTGTGTACATACACACACGTGTGTTTGAGTATGTACACGCTTGCAGTGGAGCCCTAATCCTTGACCAGGGTGTCTTAGTGCTAATGCAATACAGATAATATAATAAAACACTAAGAGCACCAAGGCTGCTTGCAGATGTTAAAAAAAATAAAAAACCCAAAAAACTAGCGCTTTACTTTACTTTAAAACTCCATGCACTCTCATGCCGAGCCTAGTGCGTGCCCAAAAGAGGCAGCACATTAGTTGGACTTGGCTCGCCTGACATCGTGATAGGTCAGGTGCTTTAGTGGGGCTTTTTTGGTGCTTTTATCTAATAGCTGATTGAATCAGCTTTAGCTAAAAGAACCAAAAAGCCCTGCTAAAGTGCTCCGTCTATACAGATGCTGCGGAGCTGGATTGAAGTAGTGCACTGCATCTTCTGTAAAGCGCATTTGTTTGTTTGTTTGTTTGTTTGTTTTAACATCTGCAAGCAGGACAAGAGTCTTTCTATTGACTTCAGAGGGCTTTGCATCCAACGCCAAGTATTCCAGTTGTTGGCATCTGATGCCAAGAATGTTGTTGGAGCCTGATGATGAGTTTGGTGACATCTTGATTTTTTCCTAAATCAAATACCTCCATACAAGCTTGAAAATAGCCAGAGATTGCTAACCACACACACCTAACGTCTCTTTTTATCAATCAGTAAGAACGATGGGGCTTTTTTGCACAGGGTTCAGAAATAAGAATCCTCCATTGAGATTTTTTTTAATGTTTTGAAAGGGAAAAAAATTCCCATTTGAATAAAATCAGAAGACTGAAAGTATTGAAAAGCCATCTGGATTTCTTTGCAGATTTTCTCTTTCTCCATTGTGAAATGACTTGTTTTTTTTCTCTTCCTCTCTTAAACATTGGCAATTCTCAGGTTGACAGTGAGTACAGATTCAAGTGTGCTACGTGTGAAAAGGCCTTTCGGATAGAGAGTGCATTGGAATTCCACAATTGCAGAACAGGTGATAAGAACCACTTACCCTCAAAGTTATCTAATCTTAGCTCTTTCAGGGGTATGTCCTATAGTGCATCACCGTAGCAACCAGGAGGGAAAGGTAGTCTCTTGGGCTTAATATTTATCATGTTATCTCAGCACAAAAGATTAAAATAAACAACTTGCCTGAAATACTGTTTCATAAGGAAACCGCATTTCAGGTAGTCTCACAACAACAGTTCTACTTTAGCGTTATATTTTATTTCTTCTCTCCAGTCTCACATCTCCAGCTGTCTCTCAAGTATCCGGTCACAACTTCCAATTTACTTTTTCTAAAACTAAGCATTAAGAGTTCAGATACCTAGCTGGTAACATATCCCTGATTTTAGTGTAATTAATTTAATCCGTAGTAAGGAGTGGATGAACAATTAGCTCCGCCAACCTGGTCTGCCTACAGTAGATACTGTTACAGAATTTGGCCACCAGGTGGCAGGGATCAATTGACTAGGGGACTGGACACATACCATTATGGCTGCATACATACATTCAAATAATCTTGGAGAATTCTCCCAGAGTTGTTCTCCTGATAGAAAAACTTACCCAAAGATGTGCGAATGGTGAGCCCCCAAAAAGCAGAGTTTGCAGGGCTGACTGCACAATCAGGGGGACCCTATGCACATCTCTACATACTCTGCAGGCTCTATGTCTGCCTGGAGACAGAATGGGAGGAGTACACAGGGCAGCCCTGATTGACCGACCCAGACTGCTCAGTCTCCCTGCAGCACATTATAGGGGTCATGAAGGGGACATGTTTCGTTCCCTGCTTGCGTGCAGAAGCAGAGTTCATCAAGCAACATACTTTCTCATGGGGAGAAGTGGGGAGCAAAGCACCCTGGGATGCTGAAGCTACACTCTGTGCTGTAGTCTCTCTCAGAAGAGAATGTGTACAGGCATTCACTCTGAGAAGAAACTCTCTTAAGAGTGATTTAACCCTGGTTGGTCGCAGGTTATTTTTTCCTTGAATAGCCATTTTTACTCTGGGAGAAAAATTCTAAACATCTGAAATTCTGAACAATATCTACTAACTGAATATTTGTATGTGGCCTATGTTAGTATACTTTACACCACTGTATAATCGCTCTTCATTTTTTGAGGGGAATCTTTACCCCAGGGTGGCCTGACTTACACTGGTATAAGCTGATGTGTCATATATCTGCTCCACTTTTACTGCAGAGCAAAATTAATTTAATTCTATAGTACAGTGATCAGTGTGGAGCTGTGCTGGATCCAGGCAGCTGGAAGCAGCATCTGCATTGCCACTTTTTCTCTCTGGCCTCAATGCCCCTGCTGTTCCAGCTGCAGCCCGGAAATCTGCCTTCATCAAATGGAAGCAATACAAGGTTGTTTATTTCCAAAACTAACATCAATTTTGAAACTGCTCTTAAAAGACTTAATTCTTTCTGCTCTCTTGCCCCAGTGAAAATGTCATACTCCTTTATACTTCCCCAACTACTGGATTAGGCATAAACTTCCCATGAAGATATAAAATTTGTTATAAGGGCTTTGTACCTTCAATTGAGGCTTCTGGTCCTGTCATCTGCCCTTAACCAAATGCTGGACTTGGTGTGCTACTGTTCAGATGCAGCAGTTCTTCTTTCGCTTCCAAATAGAACATTGTTTTGGGGAAAGGCAGGACCCACTCTAGGCAGAATGGTTATATATTTCAGGTAGTAGAAATGAGGCTTCACATAAAAAGCTTACCCTACCAGAATCAGTGTTCAAGTTATCTTAAAGATTTACTGTTTGTTTGTCTTTGGAGTGGTTTGGTGAATTCTTGCCTTTTATGCGATAAGAGAAGGGGATTTCAGTAGAGCTGCCTTCCATTGGTTCTTAGGGGGAGACCTGACCTTGTGATGTCAGGTGGGCTAGTAGTTTTATTTTTTAGTAGAAAGAAAAACTTACAAGATCATCTTACAACTAGCAGCCTATTTCTTGCCTGCATTCTCCTTGATCCAAAAATGCACTGATTATAGATATAGCTAAACAGTGTCCTAGGGATGCTGTTCTCAAGCATGTCCTGCTCCTGATTTGCTTGTTCCAAACCCAATACTACAGTAGTGAAATTGTTCCCTGCCCCCCGCCACTCTACCCCCAACTGCTACTCTATTTTCAGTGCCCTTGTCAGCAGTGGTGGGTAATGCTGCCAGAGTGGCTTCACTGCCTTGTTTTTCAGGTGTGGCATGTGCAGAACTGGAGTGGGTAGGCAGGTACGGGCTCAAGAACAGCACCTTCAGAAGTACTAGAAAAGTGGCATAGGTGTAGCCTGGAAAGAGCAATTCTACACCTAATTGTAGAAGTGACTTCCTTTCTGATGTTTTCATCTGAGAAGGATTGCTTTCTTTGCTTTGCCAACAGACGACAAGACGTTCCAGTGTGAGATGTGTTTCAGATTCTTTTCTACAAACAGTAACCTCTCAAAACACAAGAAGAAGCATGGGGATAAGAAATTTTCATGTGAAATCTGCAATAAAATGTTCTACCGGAAAGATGTCATGTTGGATCATCAGCGGAGACACTTGGAAGGTAAGTATACTCAGGATAAAGCCACCCACCACCCTGGTAGTGTTACTTGACTAAGGAAGACTTAGTCAGTGCTTGTGCCTCACTCTCCTCTAAGTTGATTTTGAGACAAAAGCTAATATCCAATCTTGCGTAGCCGGTGTAACCAGTTGCTAACAAATGAGGATATGGGCACACAATAGTTATGCCCTTTTTAAAAGGGACATAGGAGCTTACCGCATTTCAGCCATTTTGTTTGTTCATTCCTGTCCCACGGCAAGTGGAACTTTGAACTGAGACAGCTTTACCCCTTAATGAAAGGGGGTTAAACAACCATGGTTTAGTTTTACTTGCTGTCAGATAGGGGTGGACAGACAAAATAGTTTCAAGAGGTTTGCTGATGAGCGCTATGTCACCCACATCCTTTTAGAACAGTATAATTATCTGTCTGCCTATATCCCAAGTGTAGTGAATCATGGAAGTAACTACTTCATCCCTTTGAGTACTGAGATCACATTTGAAGGCCTTTAAAAAAAAAAAAAAAAATTCTGTAATGTAGCTATGAATGGCTACATTCAACTCTTTAGTTTTCAGATGAAAATATTGTGGTCTGTTACATAGGATGCATTACATAGATTGTATTTTAAAGAAACTTAACTAAGGGTGCAGGAACAAACTCTTGATGTGTAGGAAGAATAGCAAATATGGCAGGCAACCAGCTTGGTTTAGCAGCGAACTCGTCAGTGAACTTAAACACAAAAAGGAAGCTTACAAGAAGTGGAAACCTGGACAGATGGCTAGGGAGGAGTATAAGAATATTGCTTGAGCATGCAGGGATGAAATTAGGAAGGCCAAAGTGTAATTGGAGTTATAGTTGTCAAGGGACATAGAATCATAGAAGTAGGGTCAGAAGGGACCTTGTAGATCTTCAAGTCTGACCCCCTGCCTGGGCAGGAGGAAAACTGGGCTCAAATGACCCCAGCCAGGTAGGCATCGAGCAGCTTCTTAAAGACCCCCAGGGTAGGAGCCAGCACCACTTCCCTTGGAAGTTGGTTCCAGATCCTAGCCGCTCTAACTGTGAAGTAGTTCCTAAGAATGTCTAATCTAAACCTACTCTCCAACAACTTGTGGCCGTTATTCCTTGTTATCCGGGGGGGCGCTATGGGAAACAAGGTCTCCCCCAAACCCATCTGGTCCCCCCTAGTGAGTTTATAGACGGTCACCAGGTCCCCCCTCAGCCTTCTCTTGTGAAAGCTGAACAGGTTCAGGTCCCGTAGCCTCTCGTTGTAGGGTCTGCCCTGCTGTCCCCGGATCATGCGGGTGGCCCTCCTCTGGACCCTCTCAATGTTGTCCACATCCCTCTTGAAGTGGGGTGCCCAG